>NW_027209941.1:0-219943 GCF_027789765.1 Dendropsophus ebraccatus | reverse complement strand
GGCATAGCGTCGGAGACGGCGGCGGGGCTTACCGCGATGGGGGCGGGCTTACCGGCATAAGCCCGGTACAGCTTGGCAGCATGCACTGCATGGCATAGCGTCGGAGCCGGAGGCGGGGCTTACCGCGATGGGGGCGGGGGCTTACCGGCATAAGCCCGGTACAGCTGGCAACATGCACTGCATGGCATAACGTCGGAGCCGGGGGCGGGCTTACCGCGATGGGGGCGGGGCTTACCGGCTTAAGCCCGGTACGGCTGGCAACATGCAATGCATTGCATAGCGTCGGCGCGGGAGGGGGGGCGGGGCTTACCGCGTCATGCCCGATAAAGTTTGCAACTATGGCAACATGCAATGCTATCTGCCACCTCTTCAGCAGACGCAACACTTCATTTCCTTTGGCGCTTGGTCGGCTTTTGCTTCTCATGGCATAGCAACCCCATTGTTTTTACACATGCCCCCATTCAAAAGAAAAGGCAGAACGGTGGCTCAGTGGTTAGCACACTAGCCTTGCAGCGCTGTGGTTCTGGGTTCAAATCCCACTAAGGGCAACATCTGCAAAGAGTTTGAATGTTCTCTGTGTTTGTGTAGGTTTCGTCTGGGCAACACATTTTTTTTTTCTTTCGGCGCTGGGGCCGCTGTTACTTCTCATGGCATTGCACTGCCATTTGTATTTTTAAAAAAAGCCCCCGTAATGGGGGCGGGGCTTACCGGCTTAAGCCGGTACAGTTGGCAACATAGAGTGCATGGCATAGCGTCGGAGCCGGGGGCTGGGCTTACCGCGATGGGGGCGGGACTTACCGGCATAAGCCCGGTACAGCTAGCAACACATAGCGCCGGAGGCGGGGCTTACCGCGATGGGGGCGGGGCTTACCGGCATAAGCCCGGTACAGCTGGCAACATGCACTGCATGGCATAGCGTCGGAGCCGGGGGCGGGGCTTACCGCGATGGGGGCGGGGCTTACCGGCATAAGCCCGGTACAGCTGGCAACATGCACTGCATGGCATAGCGTCGGAGCCGGAGGCGGGGCTTACCGCGATGGGGGCGGGGCTTACCGGCATAAGCCCGGTACAGCTGGCAGCATGCACTGCATGGCATAGCGTCGGAGCCGGGGGCGGGCTTACCGCGATGGGGGCGGGGCTTACCGGCTTAAGCCCGGTACTGCTGGCAACATGCAATGCATTGCATAGCGTCGGCGCGGGGGGTGGGGCGGGGCTTACCGCGTCATGCCCGATAAAGTTTGCAACTATGGCAACATGCAATGCTATCTGCCACCTCTTCAGCAGACGCAAACACTTCATTTCCTTTGGCGCTTGGTCGGCTGTTGCTTCTCATGGCATAGCAACCCCATTGTTTTTACACATGCCCCCATTCAAATGGCAATTCTGAAAAGGCAGAACGGTGGCTCAGTGGTTAGCACACTAGCCTTGCAGCGCTGTGGTCCTGGGTTCAAATCCCACCTAAGGGCAACATCTGCAAAGAGTTTGAATGTTCTCTGTGTTTGTGTAGGTTTCGTCTGGGCAACACTTTTTTTTTCTTTCAGCGCTAGGGCCGCTGTTACTTCTCATGGCATTGCACTGCCATTTGTATTTTTAAAAAAGCCCCCGTAATGGGGGCGGGGCTTACCGGCTTAAGCCGGTACAGTTGGCAACATAGAGTGCATGGCATAGCGTCGGAGCCGGGGGCTGGGCTTACCGCGATGGGGGCGGGACTTACCGCCATAAGCCCGGTACAGCTGGCAACACATAGCGCCGGAGGCGGGGCTTACCGCGATGGGGGCGGGGCTTACCGGCATAAGCCCGGTACAGCTGGCAACATGCACTGCATGGCATAGCGTCGGAGCCGGGGGCGGGGCTTACCGCGATGGGGGCGGGACTTACCGGCATAAGCCCGGTACAGCTGGCAACATGCACTGCATGGCATAGCGTCGGAGCCGGGGGCGGGGCTTACCGCGATGGGGCGGGGCTTACCGCCATAAGCCCGGTACAGCTGGCAACATGCACTGCATGGCATAGCGTCGGAGCCGGGGGCGGGCTTACCGCGATGGGGGCGGGGCTTACCGGCTTAAGCCCGGTACTGCTGGCAACATGCAATGCATTGCATAGCGTCGGCGCGGGGGGTGGGGCGGGGCTTACCGCGTCATGCCCGATAAAGTTTGCAACTATGGCAACATGCAATGCTATCTGCCACCTCTTCAGCAGACGCAACACTTCATTTCCTTTGGCGCTTGGTCGGCTGTTGCTTCTCATGGCATAGCAACCCCATTGTTTTTACACATGCCCCCATTCAAAAGAAAAGGCAGAACGGTGGCTCAGTGGTTAGCACACTAGCCTTGCAGCGCTGTGGTCCTGGGTTCAAATCCCACTAAGGGCAACATCTGCAAAGAGTTTGAATGTTCTCTGTGTTTGTGTAGGTTTCGTCTGGGCACACATTTTTTTTTTCTTTCGGCGCTGGGGCCGCTGTTACTTCTCATGGCATTGCACTGCCATTTGTATTTTTAAAAAAGCCCCCGTAATGGGGGCGGGGCTTACCGGCTTAAGCCGGTACAGTTGGCAACATAGAGTGCATGGCATAGCGTCGGAGCCGGGGGCTGGGCTTACCGCGATGGGGGCGGGACTTACCGGCATAAGCCCGGTACAGCTAGCAACACATAGCGCCGGAGGCGGGGCTTACCGCGATGGGGGCGGGGCTTACCGGCATAAGCCCGGTACAGCTGGCAACATGCACTGCATGGCAATAGCGTCGGAGCCGGGGGCTGGGCTTACCGCGATGGGGGCGGGGCTTACCGGCATAAGCCCGGTACAGCTGGCAACATGCACTGCATGGCATAGCGTCGGAGCCGGCGGCGGGGCTTACCGCGATGGGGGCGGGGCTTACCGGCATAAGCCCGGTACAGCTGGCAGCATGCACTGCATGGCATAGCGTCGGAGCCGGAGGCGGGGCTTACCGCGATGGGGGCGGGGCTTACCGGCATAAGCCCGGTACAGCTGGCAACATGCACTGCATGGCATAACGTCGGAGCCGGGGGCGGGCTTACCGCGATGGGGGCGGGGCTTACCGGCTTAAGCCCGGTACGGCTGGCAACATGCAATGCATTGCATAGCGTCGGCGCGGGAGGGGGGGCGGGGCTTACCGCGTCATGCCCGATAAAGTTTGCAACTATGGCAACATGCAATGCTATCTGCCACCTCTTCAGCAGACGCAACACTTCATTTCCTTTGGCGCTTGGTCGGCTTTTGCTTCTCATGGCATAGCAACCCCATTGTTTTTACACATGCCCCCATTCAAAAGAAAAGGCAGAACGGTGGCTCAGTGGTTAGCACACTAGCCTTGCAGCGCTGTGGTTCTGGGTTCAAATCCCACTAAGGGCAACATCTGCAAAGAGTTTGAATGTTCTCTGTGTTTGTGTAGGTTTCGTCTGGGCAACACATTTTTTTTTTCTTTCGGCGCTGGGGCCGCTGTTACTTCTCATGGCATTGCACTGCCATTTGTATTTTTAAAAAAAGCCCCCGTAATGGGGGCGGGGCTTACCGGCTTAAGCCGGTACAGTTGGCAACATAGAGTGCATGGCATAGCGTCGGAGCCGGGGGCTGGGCTTACCGCGATGGGGGCGGGACTTACCGGCATAAGCCCGGTACAGCTAGCAACACATAGCGCCGGAGGCGGGGCTTACCGCGATGGGGGCGGGGCTTACCGGCATAAGCCCGGTACAGCTGGCAACATGCACTGCATGGCATAGCGTCGGAGCCGGGGGCGGGGCTTACCGCGATGGGGGCGGGGCTTACCGGCATAAGCCCGGTACAGCTGGCAACATGCACTGCATGGCATAACGTCGGAGCCGGGGGCGGGCTTACCGCGATGGGGGCGGGGCTTACCGGCTTAAGCCCGGTACGGCTGGCAACATGCAATGCATTGCATAACGTCGGCGCGGGAGGGGGGGCGGGGCTTACCGCGTCATGCCCGATAAAGTTTGCAACTATGGCAACATGCAATGCTATCTGCCACCTCTTCAGCAGACGCAACACTTCATTTCCTTTGGCGCTTGGTCGGCTGTTGCTTCTCATGGCATAGCAACCCCATTGTTTTTACACATGCCCCCATTCAAAAGAAAAGGCAGAACGGTGGCTCAGTGGTTAGCACACTAGCCTTGCAGCGCTGTGGTCCTGGGTTCAAATCCGACTAAGGGCAACATCTGCAAAGAGTTTGAATGTTCTCTGTGTTTGTGTAGGTTTCGTCTGGGGCAACACATGTTTTTTTTTCTTTCGGCGCTGGGGCCGCTGTTACTTCTCATGGCATTGCACTGCCATTTGTATTTTTAAAAAAAGCCCCCGTAATGGGGGCGGGGCTTACCGGCTTAAGCCGGTACAGTTGGCAACATAGAGTGCATGGCATAGCGTCGGAGCCGGGGGCTGGGCTTACCGCGATGGGGGCGGGACTTACCGGCATAAGCCCGGTACAGCTAGCAACACATAGCGCCGGAGGCGGGGCTTACCGCGATGGGGGCGGGGCTTACCGGCATAAGCCCGGTACAGCTGGCAACATGCACTGCATGGCATAGCGTCGGAGCCGGGGGCGGGGCTTACCGCGATGGGGGCGGGTCTTACCGGCATAAGCCCGGTACAGCTGGCAGCATGCACTGCATGGCATAGCGTCGGAGCCGGGGGCGGGCTTACCGCGATGGGGGCGGGGCTTACCGGCTTAAGCCCGGTACTGCTGGCAACATGCAATGCATTGCATAGCGTCGGCGCGGGGGGTGGGGCGGGGCTTACCGCGTCATGCCCGATAAAGTTTGCAACTATGGCAACATGCAATGCTATCTGCCACCTCTTCAGCAGACGCAACACTTCATTTCCTTTGGCGCTTGGTCGGCTGTTGCTTCTCATGGCATAGCAACCCCATTGTTTTTACACATGCCCCCATTCAAATGGCATTTCTGAAAAGGCAGAACGGTGGCTCAGTGGTTAGCACACTAGCCTTGCAGCGCTGTGGTCCTGGGTTCAAATCCCACTAAGGGCAACATCTGCAAAGAGTTTGAATGTTCTCTGTGTTTGTGTAGGTTTCGTCTGGGCAACACTTTTTTTTTCTTTCAGCGCTAGGGCCGCTGTTACTTCTCATGGCATTGCACTGCCATTTGTATTTTTAAAAAAGCCCCCGTAATGGGGGCGGGGCTTACCGGCTTAAGCCGGTACAGTTGGCAACATAGAGTGCATGGCATAGCGTCGGAGCCGGGGGCTGGGCTTACCGCGATGGGGGCGGGACTTACCGGCATAAGCCCGGTACAGCTAGCAACACATAGCGCCGGAGGCGGGGCTTACCGCGATGGGGGCGGGGCATACCGGCATAAGCCCGGTACAGCTGGCAGCATGCACTGCATGGCATAGCGTCGGAGCCGGAGGCGGGGCTTACCGCGATGGGGGCGGGGCTTACCGGCATAAGCCCGGTACAGCTGGCAACATGCACTGCATGGCATAACGTCGGAGCCGGGGGCGGGCTTACCGCGATGGGGGCGGGGCTTACCGGCTTAAGCCCGGTACGGCTGGCAACATGCAATGCATTGCATAGCGTCGGCGCGGGAGGGGGGGGCGGGGCTTACCGCGTCATGCCCGATAAAGTTTGCAAACTATGGCAACATGCAATGCTATCTGCCACCTCTTCAGCAGACGCAACACTTCATTTCCTTTGGCGCTTGGTCGGCTGTTGCTTCTCATGGCATAGCAACCCCATTGTTTTTACACATGCCCCCATTCAAAAGAAAAGGCAGAACGGTGGCTCAGTGGTTAGCACACTAGCCTTGCAGCGCTGTGGTCCTGGGTTCAAATCCGACTAAGGGCAACATCTGCAAAGAGTTTGAATGTTCTCTGTGTTTGTGTAGGTTTCGTCTGGGCAACACATTTTTTTTTTCTTTCGGCGCTGGGGCCGCTGTACTTCTCATGGCATTGCACTGCCATTTGTATTTTAAAAAAAGCCCCCGTAATGGGGGCGGGGCTTACCGGCTTAAGCCGGTACAGTTGGCAACATAGAGTGCATGGCATAGCGTCGGAGCCGGGGGCTGGGCTTACCGCGATGGGGGCGGGACTTACCGGCATAAGCCCGGTACAGCTAGCAACACATAGCGCCGGAGGCGGGGCTTACCGCGATGGGGGCGGGGCTTACCGGCATAAGCCCGGTAAGGCTGGCAACATGCACTGCATGGCATAGCGTCGGAGCCGGGGGCGGGGCTTACCGCGATGGGGGCGGGGCTTACCGGCATAAGCCCGGTACAGCTGGCAACATGCACTGCATGGCATAGCGTCGGAGCCGGAGGCGGGGCTTACCGCGATGGGGGCGGGGCTTACCGGCATAAGCCCGGTACAGCTGGCAGCATGCACTGCATGGCATAGCGTCGGAGCCGGGGGCGGGCTTACCGCGATGGGGGCGGGGCTTACCGGCTTAAGCCCGGTACTGCTGGCAACATGCAATGCATGGCATAGCGTCGGCGCGGGGGGTGGGGCGGGGCTTACCGCGTCATGCCCGATAAAGTTTGCAACTATGGCAACATGCAATGCTATCTGCCACCTCTTCAGCAGACGCAACACTTCATTTCCTTTGGCGCTTGGTCGGCTGTTGCTTCTCATGGCATAGCAACCCCATTGTTTTTACACATGCCCCCATTCAAATGGCATTTCTGAAAAGGCAGAACGGTGGCTCAGTGGTTAGCACACTAGCCTTGCAGCGCTGTGGTCCTGGGTTCAAATCCCACTAAGGGCAACATCTGCAAAGAGTTTGAATGTTCTCTGTGTTTGTGTAGGTTTCGTCTGGGCAACACTTTTTTTTTCTTTCAGCGCTAGGGCCGCTGTTACTTCTCATGGCATTGCACTGCCATTTGTATTTTTAAAAAAGCCCCCGTAATGGGGGCGGGGCTTACCGGCTTAAGCCGGTACAGTTGGCAACATAGAGTGCATGGCATAGCGTCGGAGCCGGGGGCTGGGCTTACCGCGATGGGGGCGGGACTTACCGGCATAAGCCCGGTACAGCTGGCAACACATAGCGCCGGAGGCGGGGCTTACCGCGATGGGGGCGGGGCTTACCGGCATAAGCCCGGTACAGCTGGCAACATGCACTGCATTGCATAGCGTCGGCGCGGGAGGGGGGGCGGGGCTTACCGCGTCATGCCCGATAAAGTTTGCAACTATGGCAACATGCAATGCTATCTGCCACCTCTTCAGCAGACGCAACACTTCATTTCCTTTGGCGCTTGGTCGGCTTTTGCTTCTCATGGCATAGCAACCCCATTGTTTTTACACATGCCCCCATTCAA
The DNA here is from genome assembly GCF_027789765.1 of Dendropsophus ebraccatus. NCBI lineage: Eukaryota > Metazoa > Chordata > Amphibia > Anura > Hylidae > Dendropsophus > Dendropsophus ebraccatus. The sequence goes on along the minus strand of NW_027209941.1, from coordinate 212,648 downwards.
AAGAAAAGGCAGAACGGTGGCTCAGTGGTTAGCACACTAGCCTTGCAGCGCTGTGGTCCTGGGTTCAATCCCACTAAGGGCAACATCTGCAAAGAGTTTGAATGTTCTCTGTGTTTGTGTAGGTTTCGTCTGGGCAACACATTTTTTTTTTTCTTTCGGCGCTGGGGCCGCTGTTACTTCTCATGGCATTGCACTGCCATTTGTATTTTTAAAAAAAGCCCCCGTAATGGGGGCGGGGCTTACCGGCTTAAGCCGGTACAGTTGGCAACATAGAGTGCATGGCATAGCGTCGGAGCCGGGGGCTGGGCTTACCGCGATGGGGGCGGGACTTACCGGCATAAGCCCGGTACAGCTAGCAACACATAGCGCCGGAGGCGGGGCTTACCGCGATGGGGGCGGGGCTTACCGGCATAAGCCCGGTACAGCTGGCAACATGCACTGCATGGCATAGCGTCGGAGCCGGGGGCGGGGCTTACCGCGATGGGGGCGGGGCTTACCGGCATAAGCCCGGTACAGCTGGCAACATGCACTGCATGGCATAACGTCGTAGCCGTGGGCGGGCTTACCGCGATGGGGGCGGGGCTTACCGGCTTAAGCCCGGTACGGCTGGCAACATGCAATGCATTGCATAGCGTCGGCGCGGGAGGGGGGGCGGGGCTTACCGCGTCATGCCCGATAAAGTTTGCAACTATGGCAACATGCAATGCTATCTGCCACCTCTTCAGCAGACGCAACACTTCATTTCCTTTGGCGCTTGGTCGGCTGTTGCTTCTCATGGCATAGCAACCCCATTGTTTTTACACATGCCCCCATTCAAAAGAAAGGCAGAACGGTGGCTCAGTGGTTAGCACACTAGCCTTGCAGCGCTGTGGTCCTGGGTTCAAATCCGACTAAGGGCAACATATGCAAAGAGTTTGAATGTTCTCTGTGTTTGTGTAGGTTTTCGTCTGGGCAACACATTTTTTTTTTCTTTCGGCGCTGGGGCCGCTGTTACTTCTCATGGCATTGCACTGCCATTTGTATTTTTAAAAAAAGCCCCCGTAATGGGGGCGGGGCTTACCGGCTTAAGCCGGTACAGTTGGCAACATAGAGTGCATGGCATAGCGTCGGAGCCGGGGGCTGGGCTTACCGCGATGGGGGCGGGACTTACCGGCATAAGCCCGGTACAGCTAGCAACACATAGCGCCGGAGGCGGGGCTTACCGCGATGGGGGCGGGGCTTACCGGCATAAGCCCGGTAAGGCTGGCAACATGCACTGCATGGCATAGCGTCGGAGCCGGGGGCGGGGCTTACCGCGATGGGGGCGGGGCTTACCGGCATAAGCCCGGTACAGCTGGCAACATGCACTGCATGGCATAGCGTCGGAGCCGGAGGCGGGGCTTACCGCGATGGGGGCGGGGCTTACCGGCATAAGCCCGGTACAGCTGGCAGCATGCACTGCATGGCATAGCGTCGGAGCCGGGGGGCGGGCTTACCGCGATGGGGGCGGGGCTTACCGGCTTAAGCCCGGTACTGCTGGCAACATGCAATGCATTGCATAGCGTCGGCGCGGGGGGGGGGGCGGGGCTTACCGCGTCATGCCCGATAAAGTTTGCAACTATGGCAACATGCAATGCTATCTGCCACCTCTTCAGCAGACGCAACACTTCATTTCCTTTGGCGCTTGGTCGGCTGTTGCTTCTCATGGCATAGCAACCCCATTGTTTTTACACATGCCCCCATTCAAATGGCATTTCTGAAAAGGCAGAACGGTGGCTCAGTGGTTAGCACACTAGCCTTGCAGCGCTGTGGTCCTGGGTTCAAATCCCACTAAGGGCAACATCTGCAAAGAGTTTGAATGTTCTCTGTGTTTGTGTAGGTTTCGTCTGGGCAACACTTTTTTTTTCTTTCAGCGCTAGGGCCGCTGTTACTTCTCATGGCATTGCACTGCCATTTGTATTTTTAAAAAGCCCCCGTAATGGGGGCGGGGCTTACCGGCTTAAGCCGGTACAGTTGGCAACATAGAGTGCATGGCATAGCGTCGGAGCCGGGGGCTGGGCTTACCGCGATGGGGGCGGGACTTACCGGCATAAGCCCGGTACAGCTGGCAACACATAGCGCCGGAGGCGGGGCTTACCGCGATGGGGGCGGGGCTTACCGGCATAAGCCCGGTACAGCTGGCAACATGCACTGCATTGCATAGCGTCGGCGCGGGAGGGGGGGCGGGGCTTACCGCGTCATGCCCGATAAAGTTTGCAACTATGGCAACATGCAATGCTATCTGCCACCTCTTCAGCAGACGCAACACTTCATTTCCTTTGGCGCTTGGTCGGCTTTTGCTTCTCATGGCATAGCAACCCCATTGTTTTTACACATGCCCCCATTCAAAAGAAAAGGCAGAACGGTGGCTCAGTGGTTAGCACACTAGCCTTGCAGCGCTGTGGTCCTGGGTTCAAATCCCACTAAGGGCAACATCTGCAAAGAGTTTGAATGTTCTCTGTGTTTGTGTAGGTTTCGTCTGGGCAACACATTTTTTTTTTCTTTCGGCGCTGGGGCCGCTGTTACTTCTCATGGCATTGCACTGCCATTTGTATTTTTAAAAAAAGCCCCCGTAATGGGGGCGGGGCTTACCGGCTTAAGCCGGTACAGTTGGCAACATAGAGTGCATGGCATAGCGTCGGAGCCGGGGGCTGGGCTTACCGCGATGGGGGCGGGGCTTACCGGCATAAGCCCGGTACAGCTAGCAACACATAGCGCCGGCGGCGGGGCTTACCGCGATGGGGGCGGGGCTTACCGGCATAAGCCCGGTACAGCTGGCACCATGCACTGCATGGCATAGCGTCGGAGCCGGGGGCGGGGCTTACCGCGATGGGGGCGGGGCTTACCGGCATAAGCCCGGTACAGCTGGCAACATGCACTGCATGGCATAGCGTCGGAGCCGGGGCGGGCTTACCGCGATGGGGGCGGGGCTTACCGGCTTAAGCCCGGTACGGCTGGCAACATGCAATGCATTGCATAACGTCGGCGCGGGAGGGGGGGCGGGGCTTACCGCGTCATGCCCGATAAAGTTTGCAACTATGGCAACATGCAATGCTATCTGCCACCTCTTCAGCAGACGCAACACTTCATTTCCTTTGGCGCTTGGTCGGCTGTTGCTTCTCATGGCATAGCAACCCCATTGTTTTTACACATGCCCCCATTCAAAAGAAAAGGCAGAACGGTGGCTCAGTGGTTAGCACACTAGCCTTGCAGCGCTGTGGTCCTGGGTTCAAATCCGACTAAGGGCAACATCTGCAAAGAGTTTGAATGTTCTCTGTGTTTGTGTAGGTTTCGTCTGGGCAACACATTTTTTTTTTTCTTTCGGCGCTGGGGCCGCTGTTACTTCTCATGGCATTGCACTGCCATTTGTATTTTTAAAAAAAGCCCCCGTAATGGGGGCGGGGCTTACCGGCTTAAGCCGGTACAGTTGGCAACATAGAGTGCATGGCATAGCGTCGGAGCCGGGGGCTGGGCTTACCGCGATGGGGCGGGACTTACCGGCATAAGCCCGGTACAGCTAGCAACACATAGCGCCGGAGGCGGGGCTTACCGCGATGGGGGCGGGGCTTACCGGCATAAGCCCGGTACAGCTGGCAACATGCACTGCATGGCATAGCGTCGGAGCCGGGGGCGGGCTTACCGCGATGGGGGCGGGGCTTACCGGCATAAGCCCGGTACAGCTGGCAGCATGCACTGCATGGCATAGCGTCGGAGCCGGGGGCGGGCTTACCGCGATGGGGGCGGGGCTTACCGGCTTAAGCCCGGTACTGCTGGCAACATGCAATGCATTGCATAGCGTCGGCGCGGGGGGTGGGGCGGGGCTTACCGCGTCATGCCCGATAAAGTTTGCAACTATGGCAACATGCAATGCTATCTGCCACCTCTTCAGCAGACGCAACACTTCATTTCCTTTGGCGCTTGGTCGGCTGTTGCTTCTCATGGCATAGCAACCCCATTGTTTTTACACATGCCCCCATTCAAATGGCATTTCTGAAAAGGCAGAACGGTGGCTCAGTGGTTAGCACACTAGCCTTGCAGCGCTGTGGTCCTGGGTTCAAATCCCACTAAGGGCAACATCTGCAAAGAGTTTGAATGTTCTCTGTGTTTGTGTAGGTTTCGTCTGGGCAACACTTTTTTTTTCTTTCAGCGCTAGGGCCGCTGTTACTTCTCATGGCATTGCACTGCCATTTGTATTTTTAAAAAAGCCCCCGTAATGGGGGCGGGGCTTACCGGCTTAAGCCGGTACAGTTGGCAACATAGAGTGCATGCATAGCGTCGGAGCCGGGGGCTGGGCTTACCGCGATGGGGGCGGGACTTACCGGCATAAGCCCGGTACAGCTAGCAACACATAGCGCCGGAGGCGGGGCTTACCGCGATGGGGGCGGGCTTACCGGCATAAGCCCGGTACAGCTGGCAGCATGCACTGCATGGCATAGCGTCGGAGCCGGAGGCGGGGCTTACCGCGATGGGGCGGGGCTTACCGGCATAAGCCCGGTACAGCTGGCAACATGCACTGCATGGCATAACGTCGGAGCCGGGGGCGGGCTTACCGCGATGGGGGCGGGGCTTACCGGCTTAAGCCCGGTACGGCTGGCAACATGCAATGCATTGCATAGCGTCGGCGCGGGAGGGGGGGCGGGGCTTACCGCGTCATGCCCGATAAAGTTTGCAACTATGGCAACATGCAATGCTATCTGCCACCTCTTCAGCAGACGCAACACTTCATTTCCTTTGGCGCTTGGTCGGCTGTTGCTTCTCATGGCATAGCAACCCCATTGTTTTTACACATGCCCCCATTCAAAAGAAAAGGCAGAACGGTGGCTCAGTGGTTAGCACACTAGCCTTGCAGCGCTGTGGTCCTGGGTTCAAATCCCACTAAGGGCAACATCTGCAAAGAGTTTGAATGTTCTCTGTGTTTGTGTAGGTTTCGTCTGGGCAACACATTTTTTTTTTCTTTCGGCGCTGGGGCCGCTGTTACTTCTCATGGCATTGCACTGCCATTTGTATTTTTAAAAAAAGCCCCCGTAATGGGGGCGGGGGCTTACCGGCTTAAGCCGGTACAGTTGGCAACATAGAGTGCATGGCATAGCGTCGGAGCCGGAGGCGGGGCTTACTGCGATGGGGGCGGGGCTTACCGGCATAAGCCCGGTACAGCTAGCAACACATAGCGCCGGAGGCGGGGCTTACCGCGATGGGGGCGGGGCTTACCGGCATAAGCCCGGTACAGCTGGCAACATGCACTGCATGGCATAGCGTCGGAGCCGGGGGCGGGGCTTACCGCGATGGGGGCGGGGCTTACCGGCATAAGCCCGGTACAGCTGGCAACATGCACTGCATGGCATAGCGTCGGAGCCGGCGGCGGGGCTTACCGCGATGGGGGCGGGGCTTACCGGCATAAGCCCGGTACAGCTGGCAGCATGCACTGCATGGCATAGCGTCGGAGCCGGAGGCGGGGCTTACCGCGATGGGGGCGGGGCTTACCGGCATAAGCCCGGTACAGCTGGCAACATGCACTGCATGGCATAACGTCGGAGCCGGGGGCGGGCTTACCGCGATGGGGGCGGGGCTTACCGGCTTAAGCCCGGTACGGCTGGCAACATGCAATGCATTGCATAGCGTCGGCGCGGGAGGGGGGGCGGGGCTTACCGCGTCATGCCCGATAAAGTTTGCAACTATGGCAACATGCAATGCTATCTGCCACCTCTTCAGCAGACGCAACACTTCATTTCCTTTGGCGCTTGGTCGGCTGTTGCTTCTCATGGCATAGCAACCCCATTGTTTTTACACATGCCCCCATTCAAAAGAAAAGGCAGAACGGTGGCTCAGTGGTTAGCACACTAGCCTTGCAGCGCTGTGGTCCTGGGTTCAAATCCGACTAAGGGCAACATCTGCAAAGAGTTTGAATGTTCTCTGTGTTTGTGTAGGTTTCGTCTGGGCAACACATTTTTTTTTTTCTTTCGGCGCTGGGGCCGCTGTTACTTCTCATGGCATTGCACTGCCATTTGTATTTTTAAAAAAGCCCCCGTAATGGGGGCGGGGCTTACCGGCTTAAGCCGGTACAGTTGGCAACATAGAGTGCATGGCATAGCGTCGGAGCCGGGGGCTGGGCTTACCGCGATGGGGGCGGGACTTACCGGCATAAGCCCGGTACAGCTAGCAACACATAGCGCCGGAGGCGGGGCTTACCGCGATGGGGGCGGGGCTTACCGGCATAAGCCCGGTACAGCTGGCAACATGCACTGCATGGCATAGCGTCGGAGCCGGGGGCGGGGCTTACCGCGATGGGGGCGGGGCTTACCGGCATAAGCCCGGTACAGCTGGCAACATGCACTGCATGGCATAGCGTCGGAGCCGGAGGCGGGGCTTACCGCGATGGGGGCGGGGCTTACCGGCATAAGCCCGGTACAGCTGGCAGCATGCACTGCATGGCATAGCGTCGGAGCCGGGGGCGGGCTTACCGCGATGGGGGCGGGGCTTACCGGCTTAAGCCCGGTACTGCTGGCAACATGCAATGCATTGCATAGCGTCGGCGCGGGGGGTGGGGCGGGGCTTACCGCGTCATGCCCGATAAAGTTTGCAACTATGGCAACATGCAATGCTATCTGCCACCTCTTCAGCAGACGCAACACTTCATTTCCTTTGGCGCTTGGTCGGCTGTTGCTTCTCATGGCATAGCAACCCCATTGTTTTTACACATGCCCCCATTCAAAAGAAAAGGCAGAACGGTGGCTCAGTGGTTAGCACACTAGCCTTGCAGCGCTGTGGTCCTGGGTTCAAATCCGACTAAGGGCAACATCTGCAAAGAGTTTGAATGTTCTCTGTGTTTGTGTAGGTTTCGTCTGGGCAACACATTTTTTTTTTCTTTCGGCGCTGGGGCCGCTGTTACTTCTCATGGCATTGCACTGCCATTTGTATTTTTAAAAAAAGCCCCCGTAATGGGGGCGGGGCTTACCGGCTTAAGCCGGTACAGTTGGCAACATAGAGTGCATGGCATAGCGTCGGAGCCGGGGGCTGGGCTTACCGCGATGGGGGCGGGACTTACCGGCATAAGCCCGGTACAGCTAGCAACACATAGCGCCGGAGGCGGGGCTTACCGCGATGGGGGCGGGGCTTACCGGCATAAGCCCGGTACAGCTGGCAACATGCACTGCATGGCATAGCGTCGGAGCCGGGGGCGGGGCTTACCGCGATGGGGGCGGGGCTTACCGGCATAAGCCCGGTACAGCTGGCAACATGCACTGCATGGCATAGCGTCGGAGCCGGCGGCGGGGCTTACCGCGATGGGGGCGGGGCTTACCGGCATAAGCCCGGTACAGCTGGCAGCATGCACTGCATGGCATAGCGTCGGAGCCGGAGGCGGGGCTTACCGCGATGGGGGCGGGGCTTACCGGCATAAGCCCGGTACAGCTGGCAACATGCACTGCATGGCATAACGTCGGAGCCGGGGGCGGGCTTACCGCGATGGGGGCGGGGCTTACCGGCTTAAGCCCGGTACGGCTGGCAACATGCAATGCATTGCATAGCGTCGGCGCGGGAGGGGGGGCGGGGCTTACCGCGTCATGCCCGATAAAGTTTGCAACTATGGCAACATGCAATGCTATCTGCCACCTCTTCAGCAGACGCAACACTTCATTTCCTTTGGCGCTTGGTCGGCTGTTGCTTCTCATGGCATAGCAACCCCATTGTTTTTACACATGCCCCCATTCAAAAGAAAAGGCAGAACGGTGGCTCAGTGGTTAGCACACTAGCCTTGCAGCGCTGTGGTCCTGGGTTCAAATCCGACTAAGGGCAACATCTGCAAAGAGTTTGAATGTTCTCTGTGTTTGTGTAGGTTTCGTCTGGGCAACACATTTTTTTTTTCTTTCGGCGCTGGGGCCGCTGTTACTTCTCATGGCATTGCACTGCCATTTGTATTTTTAAAAAAAGCCCCCGTAATGGGGGCGGGGCTTACCGGCTTAAGCCGGTACAGTTGGCAACATAGAGTGCATGGCATAGCGTCGGAGCCGGGGGCTGGGCTTACCGCGATGGGGGCGGGACTTACCGGCATAAGCCCGGTACAGCTAGCAACACATAGCGCCGGAGGCGGGGCTTACCGCGATGGGGGCGGGGCTTACCGGCATAAGCCCGGTACAGCTGGCAACATGCACTGCATGGCATAGCGTCGGAGCCGGGGGCGGGGCTTACCGCGATGGGGGCGGGGCTTACCGGCATAAGCCCGGTACAGCTGGCAACATGCACTGCATGGCATAGCGTCGGAGCCGGAGGCGGGGCTTACCGCGATGGGGGCGGGGCTTACCGGCATAAGCCCGGTACAGCTGGCAGCATGCACTGCATGGCATAGCGTCGGAGCCGGGGGCGGGCTTACCGCGATGGGGGCGGGGCTTACCGGCTTAAGCCCGGTACTGCTGGCAACATGCAATGCATTGCATAGCGTCGGCGCGGGGGGGGGGGCGGGGCTTACCGCGTCATGCCCGATAAAGTTTGCAACTATGGCAACATGCAATGCTATCTGCCACCTCTTCAGCAGACGCAACACTTCATTTCCTTTGGCGCTTGGTCGGCTGTTGCTTCTCATGGCATAGCAACCCCATTGTTTTTACATATGCCCCCATTCAAATGGCATTTCTGAAAAGGCAGAACGGTGGCTCAGTGGTTAGCACACTAGCCTTGCAGCGCTGTGGTCCTGGGTTCAAATCCCACTAAGGGCAACATCTGCAAAGAGTTTGAATGTTCTCTGTGTTTGTGTAGGTTTCGTCTGGGCAACACTTTTTTTTTCTTTCAGCGCTAGGGCCGCTGTTACTTCTCATGGCATTGCACTGCCATTTGTATTTTTAAAAAAGCCCCCGTAATGGGGGCGGGGCTTACCGGCTTAAGCCGGTACAGTTGGCAACATAGAGTGCATGGCATAGCGTCGGAGCCGGGGGCTGGGCTTACCGCGATGGGGGCGGGACTTACCGGCATAAGCCCGGTACAGCTGGCAACACATAGCGCCGGAGGCGGGGCTTACCGCGATGGGGGCGGGGCTTACCGGCATAAGCCCGGTACGGCTGGCAACATGCACTGCATTGCATAGCGTCGGCGCGGGAGGGGGGGCGGGGCTTACCGCGTCATGCCCGATAAAGTTTGCAACTATGGCAACATGCAATGCTATCTGCCACCTCTTCAGCAGACGCAACACTTCATTTCCTTTGGCGCTTGGTCGGCTTTTGCTTCTCATGGCATAGCAACCCCATTGTTTTTACACATGCCCCCATTCAAAAGAAAAGGCAGAACGGTGGCTCAGTGGTTAGCACACTAGCCTTGCAGCGCTGTGGTCCTGGGTTCAAATCCCACTAAGGGCAACATCTGCAAAGAGTTTGAATGTTCTCTGTGTTTGTGTAGGTTTCGTCTGGGCAACACATTTTTTTTTTCTTTCGGCGCTGGGGCCGCTGTTACTTCTCATGGCATTGCACTGCCATTTGTATTTTTAAAAAAAGCCCCCGTAATGGGGGCGGGGCTTACCGGCTTAAGCCGGTACAGTTGGCAACATAGAGTGCATGGCATAGCGTCGGAGCCGGGGGCTGGGCTTACCGCGATGGGGGCGGGACTTACCGGCATAAGCCCGGTACAGCTAGCAACACATAGCGCCGGAGGCGGGGCTTACCGCGATGGGGGCGGGGCTTACCGGCATAAGCCCGGTACAGCTGGCAACATGCACTGCATGGCATAGCGTCGGAGCCGGGGGCGGGGCTTACCGCGATGGGGGCGGGGCTTACCGGCATAAGCCCGGTACAGCTGGCAACATGCACTGCATGGCATAACGTCGGAGCCGGGGGCGGGCTTACCGCGATGGGGGCGGGGCTTACCGGCTTAAGCCCGGTACGGCTGGCAACATGCAATGCATTGCATAACGTCGGCGCGGGAGGGGGGGCGGGGCTTACCGCGTCATGCCCGATAAAGTTTGCAACTATGGCAACATGCAATGCTATCTGCCACCTCTTCAGCAGACGCAACACTTCATTTCCTTTGGCGCTTGGTCGGCTGTTGCTTCTCATGGCATAGCAACCCCATTGTTTTTACACATGCCCCCATTCAAAAGAAAAGGCAGAACGGTGGCTCAGTGGTTAGCACACTAGCCTTGCAGCGCTGTGGTCCTGGGTTCAAATCCGACTAAGGGCAACATCTGCAAAGAGTTTGAATGTTCTCTGTGTTTGTGTAGGTTTCGTCTGGGCAACACATTTTTTTTTTCTTTCGGCGCTGGGGCCGCTGTTACTTCTCATGGCATTGCACTGCCATTTGTATTTTTAAAAAAAGCCCCCGTAATGGGGGCGGGGCTTACCGGCTTAAGCCGGTACAGTTGGCAACATAGAGTGCATGGCATAGCGTCGGAGCCGGGGGCTGGGCTTACCGCGATGGGGGCGGGACTTACCGGCATAAGCCCGGTACAGCTAGCAACACATAGCGCCGGAGGCGGGGCTTACCGCGATGGGGGCGGGGCTTACCGGCATAAGCCCGGTACAGCTGGCAACATGCACTGCATGGCATAGCGTCGGAGCCGGGGGCGGGGCTTACCGCGATGGGGGCGGGGCTTACCGGCATAAGCCCGGTACAGCTGGCAGCATGCACTGCATGGCATAGCGTCGGAGCCGGGGGCGGGCTTACCGCGATGGGGGCGGGGCTTACCGGCTTAAGCCCGGTACTGCTGGCAACATGCAATGCATTGCATAGCGTCGGCGCGGGGGGTGGGGCGGGGCTTACCGCGTCATGCCCGATAAAGTTTGCAACTATGGCAACATGCAATGCTATCTGCCACCTCTTCAGCAGACGCAACACTTCATTTCCTTTGGCGCTTGGTCGGCTGTTGCTTCTCATGGCATAGCAACCCCATTGTTTTTACACATGCCCCCATTCAAATGGCATTTCTGAAAAGGCAGAACGGTGGCTCAGTGGTTAGCACACTAGCCTTGCAGCGCTGTGGTCCTGGGTTCAAATCCCACTAAGGGCAACATCTGCAAAGAGTTTGAATGTTCTCTGTGTTTGTGTAGGTTTCGTCTGGGCAACACTTTTTTTTTCTTTCAGCGCTAGGGCCGCTGTTACTTCTCATGGCATTGCACTGCCATTTGTATTTTTAAAAAAGCCCCCGTAATGGGGGCGGGGCTTACCGGCTTAAGCCGGTACAGTTGGCAACATAGAGTGCATGGCATAGCGTCGGAGCCGGGGGCTGGGCTTACCGCGATGGGGGCGGGACTTACCGGCATAAGCCCGGTACAGCTAGCAACACATAGCGCCGGAGGCGGGGCTTACCGCGATGGGGGCGGGGCTTACCGGCATAAGCCCGGTACAGCTGGCAACATGCACTGCATGGCATAGCGTCGGAGCCGGGGGCGGGGCTTACCGCGATGGGGGCGGGGCTTACCGGCATAAGCCCGGTACAGCTGGCAACATGCACTGCATGGCATAGCGTCGGAGCCGGCGGCGGGGCTTACCGCGATGGGGGCGGGGCTTACCGGCATAAGCCCGGTACAGCTGGCAGCACGCACTGCATGGCATAGCGTCGGAGCCGGAGGCGGGGCTTACCGCGATGGGGGCGGGGCTTACCGGCATAAGCCCGGTACAGCTGGCAACATGCACTGCATGGCATAACGTCGGAGCCGGGGGCGGGCTTACCGCGATGGGGGCGGGGCTTACCGGCTTAAGCCCGGTACGGCTGGCAACATGCAATGCATTGCATAGCGTCGGCGCGGGAGGGGGGGCGGGGCTTACCGCGTCATGCCCGATAAAGTTTGCAACTATGGCAACATGCAATGCTATCTGCCACCTCTTCAGCAGACGCAACACTTCATTTCCTTTGGCGCTTGGTCGGCTGTTGCTTCTCATGGCATAGCAACCCCATTGTTTTTACACATGCCCCCATTCAAAAGAAAAGGCAGAACGGTGGCTCAGTGGTTAGCACACTAGCCTTGCAGCGCTGTGGTCCTGGGTTCAAATCCGACTAAGGGCAACATCTGCAAAGAGTTTGAATGTTCTCTGTGTTTGTGTAGGTTTCGTCTGGGCAACACATTTTTTTTTTCTTTCGGCGCTGGGGCCGCTGTTACTTCTCATGGCATTGCACTGCCATTTGTATTTTTAAAAAAAGCCCCCGTAATGGGGGCGGGGCTTACCGGCTTAAGCCGGTACAGTTGGCAACATAGAGTGCATGGCATAGCGTCGGAGCCGGGGGCTGGGCTTACCGCGATGGGGGCGGGACTTACCGGCATAAGCCCGGTACAGCTAGCAACACATAGCGCCGGAGGCGGGGCTTACCGCGATGGGGGCGGGGCTTACCGGCATAAGCCCGGTACAGCTGGCAACATGCACTGCATGGCATAGCGTCGGAGCCGGGGGCGGGGCTTACCGCGATGGGGGCGGGGCTTACCGGCATAAGCCCGGTACAGCTGGCAACATGCACTGCATGGCATAGCGTCGGAGCCGGAGGCGGGGCTTACCGCGATGGGGGCGGGGCTTACCGGCATAAGCCCGGTACAGCTGGCAGCATGCACTGCATGGCATAGCGTCGGAGCCGGGGGCGGGCTTACCGCGATGGGGGCGGGGCTTACCGGCTTAAGCCCGGTACTGCTGGCAACATGCAATGCATTGCATAGCGTCGGCGCGGGGGGTGGGGCGGGGCTTACCGCGTCATGCCCGATAAAGTTTGCAACTATGGCAACATGCAATGCTATCTGCCACCTCTTCAGCAGACGCAACACTTCATTTCCTTTGGCGCTTGGTCGGCTGTTGCTTCTCATGGCATAGCAACCCCATTGTTTTTACATATGCCCCCATTCAAATGGCATTTCTGAAAAGGCAGAACGGTGGCTCAGTGGTTAGCACACTAGCCTTGCAGCGCTGTGGTCCTGGGTTCAAATCCCACTAAGGGCAACATCTGCAAAGAGTTTGAATGTTCTCTGTGTTTGTGTAGGTTTCGTCTGGGCAACACTTTTTTTTTTCTTTCAGCGCTAGGGCCGCTGTTACTTCTCATGGCATTGCACTGCCATTTGTATTTTTAAAAAAGCCCCCGTAATGGGGGCGGGGCTTACCGGCTTAAGCCGGTACAGTTGGCAACATAGAGTGCATGGCATAGCGTCGGAGCCGGGGGCTGGGCTTACCGCGATGGGGGCGGGACTTACCGGCATAAGCCCGGTACAGCTGGCAACACATAGCGCCGGAGGCGGGGCTTACCGCGATGGGGGCGGGGCTTACCGGCATAAGCCCGGTACAGCTGGCAACATGCACTGCATTGCATAGCGTCGGCGCGGGAGGGGGGGGCGGGGCTTACCGCGTCATGCCCGATAAAGTTTGCAACTATGGCAACATGCAATGCTATCTGCCACCTCTTCAGCAGACGCAACACTTCATTTCCTTTGGCGCTTGGTCGGCTTTTGCTTCTCATGGCATAGCAACCCCATTGTTTTTACACATGCCCCCATTCAAAAGAAAAGGCAGAACGGTGGCTCAGTGGTTAGCACACTAGCCTTGCAGCGCTGTGGTCCTGGGTTCAAATCCCACTAAGGGCAACATCTGCAAAGAGTTTGAATGTTCTCTGTGTTTGTGTAGGTTTCGTCTGGGCAACACATTTTTTTTTTCTTTCGGCGCTGGGGCCGCTGTTACTTCTCATGGCATTGCACTGCCATTTGTATTTTTAAAAAAAGCCCCCGTAATGGGGGCGGGGCTTACCGGCTTAAGCCGGTACAGTTGGCAACATAGAGTGCATGGCATAGCGTCGGAGCCGGGGGCTGGGCTTACCGCGATGGGGGCGGGACTTACCGGCATAAGCCCGGTACAGCTAGCAACACATAGCGCCGGAGGCGGGGCTTACCGCGATGGGGGCGGGGCTTACCGGCATAAGCCCGGTACAGCTGGCAACATGCACTGCATGGCATAGCGTCGGAGCCGGGGGCGGGGCTTACCGCGATGGGGGCGGGGCTTACCGGCATAAGCCCGGTACAGCTGGCAACATGCACTGCATGGCATAACGTCGGAGCCGGGGGCGGGCTTACCGCGATGGGGGCGGGGCTTACCGGCTTAAGCCCGGTACGGCTGGCAACATGCAATGCATTGCATAACGTCGGCGCGGGAGGGGGGGCGGGGCTTACCGCGTCATGCCCGATAAAGTTTGCAACTATGGCAACATGCAATGCTATCTGCCACCTCTTCAGCAGACGCAACACTTCATTTCCTTTGGCGCTTGGTCGGCTGTTGCTTCTCATGGCATAGCAACCCCATTGTTTTTACACATGCCCCCATTCAAAAGAAAAGGCAGAACGGTGGCTCAGTGGTTAGCACACTAGCCTTGCAGCGCTGTGGTCCTGGGTTCAAATCCGACTAAGGGCAACATCTGCAAAGAGTTTGAATGTTCTCTGTGTTTGTGTAGGTTTCGTCTGGGCAACACATTTTTTTTTTTCTTTCGGCGCTGGGGCCGCTGTTACTTCTCATGGCATTGCACTGCCATTTGTATTTTTAAAAAAAGCCCCCGTAATGGGGGCGGGGCTTACCGGCTTAAGCCGGTACAGTTGGCAACATAGAGTGCATGGCATAGCGTCGGAGCCGGGGGCTGGGCTTACCGCGATGGGGGCGGGACTTACCGGCATAAGCCCGGTACAGCTAGCAACACATAGCGCCGGAGGCGGGGCTTACCGCGATGGGGGCGGGGCTTACCGGCATAAGCCCGGTACAGCTGGCAACATGCACTGCATGGCATAGCGTCGGAGCCGGGGGCGGGGCTTACCGCGATGGGGGCGGGGCTTACCGGCATAAGCCCGGTACAGCTGGCAGCATGCACTGCATGGCATAGCGTCGGAGCCGGGGGCGGGCTTACCGCGATGGGGGCGGGGCTTACCGGCTTAAGCCCGGTACTGCTGGCAACATGCAATGCATTGCATAGCGTCGGCGCGGGGGGTGGGGCGGGGCTTACCGCGTCATGCCCGATAAAGTTTGCAACTATGGCAACATGCAATGCTATCTGCCACCTCTTCAGCAGACGCAACACTTCATTTCCTTTGGCGCTTGGTCGGCTGTTGCTTCTCATGGCATAGCAACCCCATTGTTTTTACACATGCCCCCATTCAAATGGCATTTCTGAAAAGGCAGAACGGTGGCTCAGTGGTTAGCACACTAGCCTTGCAGCGCTGTGGTCCTGGGTTCAAATCCCACTAAGGGCAACATCTGCAAAGAGTTTGAATGTTCTCTGTGTTTGTGTAGGTTTCGTCTGGGCAACACTTTTTTTTTCTTTCAGCGCTAGGGCCGCTGTTACTTCTCATGGCATTGCACTGCCATTTGTATTTTTAAAAAAGCCCCCGTAATGGGGGCGGGGCTTACCGGCTTAAGCCGGTACAGTTGGCAACATAGAGTGCATGGCATAGCGTCGGAGCCGGGGGCTGGGCTTACCGCGATGGGGGCGGGACTTACCGGCATAAGCCCGGTACAGCTAGCAACACATAGCGCCGGAGGCGGGGCTTACCGCGATGGGGGCGGGGCTTACCGGCATAAGCCCGGTACAGCTGGCAACATGCACTGCATGGCATAGCGTCGGAGCCGGGGGCGGGGCTTACCGCGATGGGGGCGGGGCTTACCGGCATAAGCCCGGTACAGCTGGCAACATGCACTGCATGGCATAGCGTCGGAGCCGGCGGCGGGGCTTACCGCGATGGGGGCGGGGCTTACCGGCATAAGCCCGGTACAGCTGGCAGCATGCACTGCATGGCATAGCGTCGGAGCCGGAGGCGGGGCTTACCGCGATGGGGGCGGGGCTTACCGGCATAAGCCCGGTACAGCTGGCAACATGCACTGCATGGCATAACGTCGGAGCCGGGGGCGGGCTTACCGCGATGGGGGCGGGGCTTACCGGCTTAAGCCCGGTACGGCTGGCAACATGCAATGCATTGCATAGCGTCGGCGCGGGAGGGGGGGCGGGGCTTACCGCGTCATGCCCGATAAAGTTTGCAACTATGGCAACATGCAATGCTATCTGCCACCTCTTCAGCAGACGCAACACTTCATTTCCTTTGGCGCTTGGTCGGCTGTTGCTTCTCATGGCATAGCAACCCCATTGTTTTTACACATGCCCCCATTCAAAAGAAAAGGCAGAACGGTGGCTCAGTGGTTAGCACACTAGCCTTGCAGCGCTGTGGTCCTGGGTTCAAATCCGACTAAGGGCAACATCTGCAAAGAGTTTGAATGTTCTCTGTGTTTGTGTAGGTTTCGTCTGGGCAACACATTTTTTTTTTCTTTCGGCGCTGGGGCCGCTGTTACTTCTCATGGCATTGCACTGCCATTTGTATTTTTAAAAAAAGCCCCCGTAATGGGGGCGGGGCTTACCGGCTTAAGCCGGTACAGTTGGCAACATAGAGTGCATGGCATAGCGTCGGAGCCGGGGGCTGGGCTTACCGCGATGGGGGCGGGACTTACCGGCATAAGCCCGGTACAGCTAGCAACACATAGCGCCGGAGGCGGGGCTTACCGCGATGGGGGCGGGGCTTACCGGCATAAGCCCGGTACAGCTGGCAACATGCACTGCATGGCATAGCGTCGGAGCCGGGGGCGGGGCTTACCGCGATGGGGGCGGGGCTTACCGGCATAAGCCCGGTACAGCTGGCAACATGCACTGCATGGCATAGCGTCGGAGCCGGAGGCGGGGCTTACCGCGATGGGGGCGGGGCTTACCGGCATAAGCCCGGTACAGCTGGCAGCATGCACTGCATGGCATAGCGTCGGAGCCGGGGGCGGGCTTACCGCGATGGGGGCGGGGCTTACCGGCTTAAGCCCGGTACTGCTGGCAACATGCAATGCATTGCATAGCGTCGGCGCAGGGGGTGGGGCGGGGCTTACCGCGTCATGCCCGATAAAGTTTGCAACTATGGCAACATGCAATGCTATCTGCCACCTCTTCAGCAGACGCAACACTTCATTTCCTTTGGCGCTTGGTCGGCTGTTGCTTCTCATGGCATAGCAACCCCATTGTTTTTACATATGCCCCCATTCAAATGGCATTTCTGAAAAGGCAGAACGGTGGCTCAGTGGTTAGCACACTAGCCTTGCAGCGCTGTGGTCCTGGGTTCAAATCCCACTAAGGGCAACATCTGCAAAGAGTTTGAATGTTCTCTGTGTTTGTGTAGGTTTCGTCTGGGCAACACTTTTTTTTTCTTTCAGCGCTAGGGCCGCTGTTACTTCTCATGGCATTGCACTGCCATTTGTATTTTTAAAAAAGCCCCCGTAATGGGGGCGGGGCTTACCGGCTTAAGCCGGTACAGTTGGCAACATAGAGTGCATGGCATAGCGTCGGAGCCGGGGGCTGGGCTTACCGCGATGGGGGCGGGACTTACCGGCATAAGCCCGGTACAGCTGGCAACACATAGCGCCGGAGGCGGGGCTTACCGCGATGGGGGCGGGGCTTACCGGCATAAGCCCGGTACAGCTGGCAACATGCACTGCATTGCATAGCGTCGGCGCGGGAGGGGGGGCGGGGCTTACCGCGTCATGCCCGATAAAGTTTGCAACTATGGCAACATGCAATGCTATCTGCCACCTCTTCAGCAGACGCAACACTTCATTTCCTTTGGCGCTTGGTCGGCTTTTGCTTCTCATGGCATAGCAACCCCATTGTTTTTACACATGCCCCCATTCAAAAGAAAAGGCAGAACGGTGGCTCAGTGGTTAGCACACTAGCCTTGCAGCGCTGTGGTCCTGGGTTCAAATCCCACTAAGGGCAACATCTGCAAAGAGTTTGAATGTTCTCTGTGTTTGTGTAGGTTTCGTCTGGGCAACACATTTTTTTTTTCTTTCGGCGCTGGGGCCGCTGTTACTTCTCATGGCATTGCACTGCCATTTGTATTTTTAAAAAAAGCCCCCGTAATGGGGGCGGGGCTTACCGGCTTAAGCCGGTACAGTTGGCAACATAGAGTGCATGGCATAGCGTCGGAGCCGGGGGCTGGGCTTACCGCGATGGGGGCGGGACTTACCGGCATAAGCCCGGTACAGCTAGCAACACATAGCGCCGGAGGCGGGGCTTACCGCGATGGGGGCGGGGCTTACCGGCATAAGCCCGGTACAGCTGGCAACATGCACTGCATGGCATAGCGTCGGAGCCGGGGGCGGGGCTTACCGCGATGGGGGCGGGGCTTACCGGCATAAGCCCGGTACAGCTGGCAACATGCACTGCATGGCATAACGTCGGAGCCGGGGGCGGGCTTACCGCGATGGGGGCGGGGCTTACCGGCTTAAGCCCGGTACGGCTGGCAACATGCAATGCATTGCATAACGTCGGCGCGGGAGGGGGGGCGGGGCTTACCGCGTCATGCCCGATAAAGTTTGCAACTATGGCAACATGCAATGCTATCTGCCACCTCTTCAGCAGACGCAACACTTCATTTCCTTTGGCGCTTGGTCGGCTGTTGCTTCTCATGGCATAGCAACCCCATTGTTTTTACACATGCCCCCATTCAAAAGAAAAGGCAGAACGGTGGCTCAGTGGTTAGCACACTAGCCTTGCAGCGCTGTGGTCCTGGGTTCAAATCCGACTAAGGGCAACATCTGCAAAGAGTTTGAATGTTCTCTGTGTTTGTGTAGGTTTCGTCTGGGCAACACATTTTTTTTTTCTTTCGGCGCTGGGGCCGCTGTTACTTCTCATGGCATTGCACTGCCATTTGTATTTTTAAAAAAAGCCCCCGTAATGGGGGCGGGGCTTACCGGCTTAAGCCGGTACAGTTGGCAACATAGAGTGCATGGCATAGCGTCGGAGCCGGGGGCTGGGCTTACCGCGATGGGGGCGGGACTTACCGGCATAAGCCCGGTACAGCTAGCAACACATAGCGCCGGAGGCGGGGCTTACCGCGATGGGGGCGGGGCTTACCGGCATAAGCCCGGTACAGCTGGCAACATGCACTGCATGGCATAGCGTCGGAGCCGGGGGCGGGGCTTACCGCGATGGGGGCGGGGCTTACCGGCATAAGCCCGGTACAGCTGGCAACATGCACTGCATGGCATAACGTCGGAGCCGGGGGCGGGCTTACCGCGATGGGGGCGGGGCTTACCGGCTTAAGCCCGGTACGGCTGGCAACATGCAATGCATTGCATAACGTCGGCGCGGGAGGGGGGGCGGGGCTTACCGCGTCATGCCCGATAAAGTTTGCAACTATGGCAACATGCAATGCTATCTGCCACCTCTTCAGCAGACGCAACACTTCATTTCCTTTGGCGCTTGGTCGGCTGTTGCTTCTCATGGCATAGCAACCCCATTGTTTTTACACATGCCCCCATTCAAAAGAAAAGGCAGAACGGTGGCTCAGTGGTTAGCACACTAGCCTTGCAGCGCTGTGGTCCTGGGTTCAAATCCGACTAAGGGCAACATCTGCAAAGAGTTTGAATGTTCTCTGTGTTTGTGTAGGTTTCGTCTGGGCAACACATTTTTTTTTTTCTTTCGGCGCTGGGGCCGCTGTTACTTCTCATGGCATTGCACTGCCATTTGTATTTTTAAAAAAAGCCCCCGTAATGGGGGCGGGGCTTACCGGCTTAAGCCGGTACAGTTGGCAACATAGAGTGCATGGCATAGCGTCGGAGCCGGGGGCTGGGCTTACCGCGATGGGGGCGGGACTTACCGGCATAAGCCCGGTACAGCTAGCAACACATAGCGCCGGAGGCGGGGCTTACCGCGATGGGGGCGGGGCTTACCGGCATAAGCCCGGTACAGCTGGCAACATGCACTGCATGGCATAGCGTCGGAGCCGGGGGCGGGGCTTACCGCGATGGGGGCGGGGCTTACCGGCATAAGCCCGGTACAGCTGGCAGCATGCACTGCATGGCATAGCGTCGGAGCCGGGGGCGGGCTTACCGCGATGGGGGCGGGGCTTACCGGCTTAAGCCCGGTACTGCTGGCAACATGCAATGCATTGCATAGCGTCGGCGCGGGGGGTGGGGCGGGGCTTACCGCGTCATGCCCGATAAAGTTTGCAACTATGGCAACATGCAATGCTATCTGCCACCTCTTCAGCAGACGCAACACTTCATTTCCTTTGGCGCTTGGTCGGCTGTTGCTTCTCATGGCATAGCAACCCCATTGTTTTTACACATGCCCCCATTCAAATGGCATTTCTGAAAAGGCAGAACGGTGGCTCAGTGGTTAGCACACTAGCCTTGCAGCGCTGTGGTCCTGGGTTCAAATCCCACTAAGGGCAACATCTGCAAAGAGTTTGAATGTTCTCTGTGTTTGTGTAGGTTTCGTCTGGGCAACACTTTTTTTTTCTTTCAGCGCTAGGGCCGCTGTTACTTCTCATGGCATTGCACTGCCATTTGTATTTTTAAAAAAGCCCCCGTAATGGGGGCGGGGCTTACCGGCTTAAGCCGGTACAGTTGGCAACATAGAGTGCATGGCATAGCGTCGGAGCCGGGGGCTGGGCTTACCGCGATGGGGGCGGGACTTACCGGCATAAGCCCGGTACAGCTAGCAACACATAGCGCCGGAGGCGGGGCTTACCGCGATGGGGGCGGGGCTTACCGGCATAAGCCCGGTACAGCTGGCAACATGCACTGCATGGCATAGCGTCGGAGCCGGGGGCGGGGCTTACCGCGATGGGGGCGGGGCTTACCGGCATAAGCCCGGTACAGCTGGCAACATGCACTGCATGGCATAGCGTCGGAGCCGGCGGCGGGGCTTACCGCGATGGGGGCGGGGCTTACCGGCATAAGCCCGGTACAGCTGGCAGCATGCACTGCATGGCATAGCGTCGGAGCCGGAGGCGGGGCTTACCGCGATGGGGGCGGGGCTTACCGGCATAAGCCCGGTACAGCTGGCAACATGCACTGCATGGCATAACGTCGGAGCCGGGGGCGGGCTTACCGCGATGGGGGCGGGGCTTACCGGCTTAAGCCCGGTACGGCTGGCAACATGCAATGCATTGCATAGCGTCGGCGCGGGAGGGGGGGCGGGGCTTACCGCGTCATGCCCGATAAAGTTTGCAACTATGGCAACATGCAATGCTATCTGCCACCTCTTCAGCAGACGCAACACTTCATTTCCTTTGGCGCTTGGTCGGCTGTTGCTTCTCATGGCATAGCAACCCCATTGTTTTTACACATGCCCCCATTCAAAAGAAAAGGCAGAACGGTGGCTCAGTGGTTAGCACACTAGCCTTGCAGCGCTGTGGTCCTGGGTTCAAATCCGACTAAGGGCAACATCTGCAAAGAGTTTGAATGTTCTCTGTGTTTGTGTAGGTTTCGTCTGGGCAACACATTTTTTTTTTCTTTCGGCGCTGGGGCCGCTGTTACTTCTCATGGCATTGCACTGCCATTTGTATTTTTAAAAAAAGCCCCCGTAATGGGGGCGGGGCTTACCGGCTTAAGCCGGTACAGTTGGCAACATAGAGTGCATGGCATAGCGTCGGAGCCGGGGGCTGGGCTTACCGCGATGGGGGCGGGACTTACCGGCATAAGCCCGGTACAGCTAGCAACACATAGCGCCGGAGGCGGGGCTTACCGCGATGGGGGCGGGGCTTACCGGCATAAGCCCGGTACAGCTGGCAACATGCACTGCATGGCATAGCGTCGGAGCCGGGGGCGGGGCTTACCGCGATGGGGGCGGGGCTTACCGGCATAAGCCCGGTACAGCTGGCAACATGCACTGCATGGCATAGCGTCGGAGCCGGAGGCGGGGCTTACCGCGATGGGGGCGGGGCTTACCGGCATAAGCCCGGTACAGCTGGCAGCATGCACTGCATGGCATAGCGTCGGAGCCGGGGGCGGGCTTACCGCGATGGGGGCGGGGCTTACCGGCTTAAGCCCGGTACTGCTGGCAACATGCAATGCATTGCATAGCGTCGGCGCAGGGGGTGGGGCGGGGCTTACCGCGTCATGCCCGATAAAGTTTGCAACTATGGCAACATGCAATGCTATCTGCCACCTCTTCAGCAGACGCAACACTTCATTTCCTTTGGCGCTTGGTCGGCTGTTGCTTCTCATGGCATAGCAACCCCATTGTTTTTACACATGCCCCCATTCAAATGGCATTTCTGAAAAGGCAGAACGGTGGCTCAGTGGTTAGCACACTAGCCTTGCAGCGCTGTGGTCCTGGGTTCAAATCCCACTAAGGGCAACATCTGCAAAGAGTTTGAATGTTCTCTGTGTTTGTGTAGGTTTCGTCTGGGCAACACTTTTTTTTTCTTTCAGCGCTAGGGCCGCTGTTACTTCTCATGGCATTGCACTGCCATTTGTATTTTTAAAAAAGCCCCCGTAATGGGGGCGGGGCTTACCGGCTTAAGCCGGTACAGTTGGCAACATAGAGTGCATGGCATAGCGTCGGAGCCGGGGGCTGGGCTTACCGCGATGGGGGCGGGACTTACCGGCATAAGCCCGGTACAGCTGGCAACACATAGCGCCGGAGGCGGGGCTTACCGCGATGGGGGCGGGGCTTACCGGCATAAGCCCGGTACAGCTGGCAACATGCACTGCATTGCATAGCGTCGGCGCGGGAGGGGGGGCGGGGCTTACCGCGTCATGCCCGATAAAGTTTGCAACTATGGCAACATGCAATGCTATCTGCCACCTCTTCAGCAGACGCAACACTTCATTTCCTTTGGCGCTTGGTCGGCTTTTGCTTCTCATGGCATAGCAACCCCATTGTTTTTACACATGCCCCCATTCAAAAGAAAAGGCAGAACGGTGGCTCAGTGGTTAGCACACTAGCCTTGCAGCGCTGTGGTCCTGGGTTCAAATCCCACTAAGGGCAACATCTGCAAAGAGTTTGAATGTTCTCTGTGTTTGTGTAGGTTTCGTCTGGGCAACACATTTTTTTTTTCTTTCGGCGCTGGGGCCGCTGTTACTTCTCATGGCATTGCACTGCCATTTGTATTTTTAAAAAAAGCCCCCGTAATGGGGGCGGGGCTTACCGGCTTAAGCCGGTACAGTTGGCAACATAGAGTGCATGGCATAGCGTCGGAGCCGGGGGCTGGGCTTACCGCGATGGGGGCGGGACTTACCGGCATAAGCCCGGTACAGCTAGCAACACATAGCGCCGGAGGCGGGGCTTACCGCGATGGGGGCGGGGCTTACCGGCATAAGCCCGGTACAGCTGGCAACATGCACTGCATGGCATAGCGTCGGAGCCGGGGGCGGGGCTTACCGCGATGGGGGCGGGGCTTACCGGCATAAGCCCGGTACAGCTGGCAACATGCACTGCATGGCATAACGTCGGAGCCGGGGGCGGGCTTACCGCGATGGGGGCGGGGCTTACCGGCTTAAGCCCGGTACGGCTGGCAACATGCAATGCATTGCATAACGTCGGCGCGGGAGGGGGGGCGGGGCTTACCGCGTCATGCCCGATAAAGTTTGCAACTATGGCAACATGCAATGCTATCTGCCACCTCTTCAGCAGACGCAACACTTCATTTCCTTTGGCGCTTGGTCGGCTGTTGCTTCTCATGGCATAGCAACCCCATTGTTTTTACACATGCCCCCATTCAAAGAAAAGGCAGAACGGTGGCTCAGTGGTTAGCACACTAGCCTTGCAGCGCTGTGGTCCTGGGTTCAAATCCGACTAAGGGCAACATCTGCAAAGAGTTTGAATGTTCTCTGTGTTTGTGTAGGTTTCGTCTGGGCAACACATTTTTTTTTTCTTTCGGCGCTGGGGCCGCTGTTACTTCTCATGGCATTGCACTGCCATTTGTATTTTTAAAAAAAGCCCCCGTAATGGGGGCGGGGCTTACCGGCTTAAGCCGGTACAGTTGGCAACATAGAGTGCATGGCATAGCGTCGGAGCCGGGGGCTGGGCTTACCGCGATGGGGGCGGGACTTACCGGCATAAGCCCGGTACAGCTAGCAACACATAGCGCCGGAGGCGGGGCTTACCGCGATGGGGGCGGGGCTTACCGGCATAAGCCCGGTACAGCTGGCAACATGCACTGCATGGCATAGCGTCGGAGCCGGGGGCGGGGCTTACCGCGATGGGGGCGGGGCTTACCGGCATAAGCCCGGTACAGCTGGCAGCATGCACTGCATGGCATAGCGTCGGAGCCGGGGGCGGGCTTACCGCGATGGGGGCGGGGCTTACCGGCTTAAGCCCGGTACTGCTGGCAACATGCAATGCATTGCATAGCGTCGGCGCGGGGGGTGGGGCGGGGCTTACCGCGTCATGCCCGATAAAGTTTGCAACTATGGCAACATGCAATGCTATCTGCCACCTCTTCAGCAGACGCAACACTTCATTTCCTTTGGCGCTTGGTCGGCTGTTGCTTCTCATGGCATAGCAACCCCATTGTTTTTACACATGCCCCCATTCAAATGGCATTTCTGAAAAGGCAGAACGGTGGCTCAGTGGTTAGCACACTAGCCTTGCAGCGCTGTGGTCCTGGGTTCAAATCCCACTAAGGGCAACATCTGCAAAGAGTTTGAATGTTCTCTGTGTTTGTGTAGGTTTCGTCTGGGCAACACTTTTTTTTTCTTTCAGCGCTAGGGCCGCTGTTACTTCTCATGGCATTGCACTGCCATTTGTATTTTTAAAAAAGCCCCCGTAATGGGGGCGGGGCTTACCGGCTTAAGCCGGTACAGTTGGCAACATAGAGTGCATGGCATAGCGTCGGAGCCGGGGGCTGGGCTTACCGCGATGGGGGCGGGACTTACCGGCATAAGCCCGGTACAGCTAGCAACACATAGCGCCGGAGGCGGGGCTTACCGCGATGGGGGCGGGGCTTACCGGCATAAGCCCGGTACAGCTGGCAACATGCACTGCATGGCATAGCGTCGGAGCCGGGGGCGGGGCTTACCGCGATGGGGGCGGGGCTTACCGGCATAAGCCCGGTACAGCTGGCAACATGCACTGCATGGCATAGCGTCGGAGCCGGCGGCGGGGCTTACCGCGATGGGGGCGGGGCTTACCGGCATAAGCCCGGTACAGCTGGCAGCATGCACTGCATGGCATAGCGTCGGAGCCGGAGGCGGGGCTTACCGCGATGGGGGCGGGGCTTACCGGCATAAGCCCGGTACAGCTGGCAACATGCACTGCATGGCATAACGTCGGAGCCGGGGGCGGGCTTACCGCGATGGGGGCGGGGCTTACCGGCTTAAGCCCGGTACGGCTGGCAACATGCAATGCATTGCATAGCGTCGGCGCGGGAGGGGGGGCGGGGCTTACCGCGTCATGCCCGATAAAGTTTGCAACTATGGCAACATGCAATGCTATCTGCCACCTCTTCAGCAGACGCAACACTTCATTTCCTTTGGCGCTTGGTCGGCTGTTGCTTCTCATGGCATAGCAACCCCATTGTTTTTACACATGCCCCCATTCAAAAGAAAAGGCAGAACGGTGGCTCAGTGGTTAGCACACTAGCCTTGCAGCGCTGTGGTCCTGGGTTCAAATCCGACTAAGGGCAACATCTGCAAAGAGTTTGAATGTTCTCTGTGTTTGTGTAGGTTTCGTCTGGGCAACACATTTTTTTTTTCTTTCGGCGCTGGGGCCGCTGTTACTTCTCATGGCATTGCACTGCCATTTGTATTTTTAAAAAAAGCCCCCGTAATGGGGGCGGGGCTTACCGGCTTAAGCCGGTACAGTTGGCAACATAGAGTGCATGGCATAGCGTCGGAGCCGGGGGCTGGGCTTACCGCGATGGGGGCGGGACTTACCGGCATAAGCCCGGTACAGCTAGCAACACATAGCGCCGGAGGCGGGGCTTACCGCGATGGGGGCGGGGCTTACCGGCATAAGCCCGGTACAGCTGGCAACATGCACTGCATGGCATAGCGTCGGAGCCGGGGGCGGGGCTTACCGCGATGGGGGCGGGGCTTACCGGCATAAGCCCGGTACAGCTGGCAACATGCACTGCATGGCATAGCGTCGGAGCCGGAGGCGGGGCTTACCGCGATGGGGGCGGGGCTTACCGGCATAAGCCCGGTACAGCTGGCAGCATGCACTGCATGGCATAGCGTCGGAGCCGGGGGCGGGCTTACCGCGATGGGGGCGGGGCTTACCGGCTTAAGCCCGGTACTGCTGGCAACATGCAATGCATTGCATAGCGTCGGCGCAGGGGGTGGGGCGGGGCTTACCGCGTCATGCCCGATAAAGTTTTGCAACTATGGCAACATGCAATGCTATCTGCCACCTCTTCAGCAGACGCAACACTTCATTTCCTTTGGCGCTTGGTCGGCTGTTGCTTCTCATGGCATAGCAACCCCATTGTTTTTACACATGCCCCCATTCAAATGGCATTTCTGAAAAGGCAGAACGGTGGCTCAGTGGTTAGCACACTAGCCTTGCAGCGCTGTGGTCCTGGGTTCAAATCCCACTAAGGGCAACATCTGCAAAGAGTTTGAATGTTCTCTGTGTTTGTGTAGGTTTCGTCTGGGCAACACTTTTTTTTTCTTTCAGCGCTAGGGCCGCTGTTACTTCTCATGGCATTGCACTGCCATTTGTATTTTTAAAAAAGCCCCCGTAATGGGGGCGGGGCTTACCGGCTTAAGCCGGTACAGTTGGCAACATAGAGTGCATGGCATAGCGTCGGAGCCGGGGGCTGGGCTTACCGCGATGGGGGCGGGACTTACCGGCATAAGCCCGGTACAGCTGGCAACACATAGCGCCGGAGGCGGGGCTTACCGCGATGGGGGCGGGGCTTACCGGCATAAGCCCGGTACAGCTGGCAACATGCACTGCATTGCATAGCGTCGGCGCGGGAGGGGGGGCGGGGCTTACCGCGTCATGCCCGATAAAGTTTGCAACTATGGCAACATGCAATGCTATCTGCCACCTCTTCAGCAGACGCAACACTTCATTTCCTTTGGCGCTTGGTCGGCTTTTGCTTCTCATGGCATAGCAACCCCATTGTTTTTACACATGCCCCCATTCAAAAGAAAAGGCAGAACGGTGGCTCAGTGGTTAGCACACTAGCCTTGCAGCGCTGTGGTCCTGGGTTCAAATCCCACTAAGGGCAACATCTGCAAAGAGTTTGAATGTTCTCTGTGTTTGTGTAGGTTTCGTCTGGGCAACACATTTTTTTTTTCTTTCGGCGCTGGGGCCGCTGTTACTTCTCATGGCATTGCACTGCCATTTGTATTTTTAAAAAAAGCCCCCGTAATGGGGGCGGGGCTTACCGGCTTAAGCCGGTACAGTTGGCAACATAGAGTGCATGGCATAGCGTCGGAGCCGGGGGCTGGGCTTACCGCGATGGGGGCGGGACTTACCGGCATAAGCCCGGTACAGCTAGCAACACATAGCGCCGGAGGCGGGGCTTACCGCGATGGGGGCGGGGCTTTACGGCATTAGCCCGGTACAGCTGGCAACATGCACTGCATGGCATAGCGTCGGAGCCGGGGGCGGGGCTTACCGCGATGGGGGCGGGGCTTACCGGCATAAGCCCGGTACAGCTGGCAACATGCACTGCATGGCATAGCGTCGGAGCCGGGGGCGGGCTTACCGCGATGGGGGCGGGGCTTACCGGCTTAAGCCCGGTACGGCTGGCAACATGCAATGCATTGCATAACGTCGGCGCGGGAGGGGGGGCGGGGCTTACCGCGTCATGCCCGATAAAGTTTGCAACTATGGCAACATGCAATGCTATCTGCCACCTCTTCAGCAGACGCAACACTTCATTTCCTTTGGCGCTTGGTCGGCTGTTGCTTCTCATGGCATAGCAACCCCATTGTTTTTACACATGCCCCCATTCAAAAGAAAAGGCAGAACGGTGGCTCAGTGGTTAGCACACTAGCCTTGCAGCGCTGTGGTCCTGGGTTCAAATCCGACTAAGGGCAACATCTGCAAAGAGTTTGAATGTTCTCTGTGTTTGTGTAGGTTTCGTCTGGGCAACACATTTTTTTTTTCTTTCGGCGCTGGGGCCGCTGTTACTTCTCATGGCATTGCACTGCCATTTGTATTTTTAAAAAAAGCCCCCGTAATGGGGGCGGGGCTTACCGGCTTAAGCCGGTACAGTTGGCAACATAGAGTGCATGGCATAGCGTCGGAGCCGGGGGCTGGGCTTACCGCGATGGGGGCGGGACTTACCGGCATAAGCCCGGTACAGCTAGCAACACATAGCGCCGGAGGCGGGGCTTACCGCGATGGGGGCGGGGCTTACCGGCATAAGCCCGGTACAGCTGGCAACATGCACTGCATGGCATAGCGTCGGAGCCGGGGGCGGGGCTTACCGCGATGGGGGCGGGGCTTACCGGCATAAGCCCGGTACAGCTGGCAGCATGCACTGCATGGCATAGCGTCGGAGCCGGGGGCGGGCTTACCGCGATGGGGGCGGGGCTTACCGGCTTAAGCCCGGTACTGCTGGCAACATGCAATGCATTGCATAGCGTCGGCGCGGGGGGTGGGGCGGGGCTTACCGCGTCATGCCCGATAAAGTTTGCAACTATGGCAACATGCAATGCTATCTGCCACCTCTTCAGCAGACGCAACACTTCATTTCCTTTGGCGCTTGGTCGGCTGTTGCTTCTCATGGCATAGCAACCCCATTGTTTTTACACATGCCCCCATTCAAATGGCATTTCTGAAAAGGCAGAACGGTGGCTCAGTGGTTAGCACACTAGCCTTGCAGCGCTGTGGTCCTGGGTTCAAATCCCACTAAGGGCAACATCTGCAAAGAGTTTGAATGTTCTCTGTGTTTGTGTAGGTTTCGTCTGGGCAACACTTTTTTTTTCTTTCAGCGCTAGGGCCGCTGTTACTTCTCATGGCATTGCACTGCCATTTGTATTTTTAAAAAAGCCCCCGTAATGGGGGCGGGGCTTACCGGCTTAAGCCGGTACAGTTGGCAACATAGAGTGCATGGCATAGCGTCGGAGCCGGGGGCTGGGCTTACCGCGATGGGGGCGGGACTTACCGGCATAAGCCCGGTACAGCTGGCAACACATAGCGCCGGAGGCGGGGCTTACCGCGATGGGGGCGGGGCTTACCGGCATAAGCCCGGTACAGCTGGCAACATGCACTGCATTGCATAGCGTCGGCGCGGGAGGGGGGGCGGGGCTTACCGCGTCATGCCCGATAAAGTTTGCAACTATGGCAACATGCAATGCTATCTGCCACCTCTTCAGCAGACGCAACACTTCATTTCCTTTGGCGCTTGGTCGGCTTTTGCTTCTCATGGCATAGCAACCCCATTGTTTTTACACATGCCCCCATTCAAAAGAAAAGGCAGAACGGTGGCTCAGTGGTTAGCACACTAGCCTTGCAGCGCTGTGGTCCTGGGTTCAAATCCCACTAAGGGCAACATCTGCAAAGAGTTTGAATGTTCTCTGTGTTTGTGTAGGTTTCGTCTGGGCAACACATTTTTTTTTTCTTTCGGCGCTGGGGCCGCTGTTACTTCTCATGGCATTGCACTGCCATTTGTATTTTTAAAAAAAGCCCCCGTAATGGGGGCGGGGCTTACCGGCTTAAGCCGGTACAGTTGGCAACATAGAGTGCATGGCATAGCGTCGGAGCCGGGGGCTGGGCTTACCGCGATGGGGGCGGGACTTACCGGCATAAGCCCGGTACAGCTAGCAACACATAGCGCCGGAGGCGGGGCTTACCGCGATGGGGGCGGGGCTTACCGGCATAAGCCCGGTACAGCTGGCAACATGCACTGCATGGCATAGCGTCGGAGCCGGGGGCGGGGCTTACCGCGATGGGGGCGGGGCTTACCGGCATAAGCCCGGTACAGCTGGCAACATGCACTGCATGGCATAGCGTCGGAGCCGGAGGCGGGGCTTACCGCGATGGGGGCGGGGCTTACCGGCATAAGCCCGGTACAGCTGGCAGCATGCACTGCATGGCATAGCGTCGGAGCCGGGGGCGGGCTTACCGCGATGGGGGCGGGGCTTACCGGCTTAAGCCCGGTACTGCTGGCAACATGCAATGCATTGCATAGCGTCGGCGCAGGGGGTGGGGCGGGGCTTACCGCGTCATGCCCGATAAAGTTTGCAACTATGGCAACATGCAATGCTATCTGCCACCTCTTCAGCAGACGCAACACTTCATTTCCTTTGGCGCTTGGTCGGCTGTTGCTTCTCATGGCATAGCAACCCCATTGTTTTTACACATGCCCCCATTCAAATGGCATTTCTGAAAAGGCAGAACGGTGGCTCAGTGGTTAGCACACTAGCCTTGCAGCGCTGTGGTCCTGGGTTCAAATCCCACTAAGGGCAACATCTGCAAAGAGTTTGAATGTTCTCTGTGTTTGTGTAGGTTTCGTCTGGGCAACACTTTTTTTTTCTTTCAGCGCTAGGGCCGCTGTTACTTCTCATGGCATTGCACTGCCATTTGTATTTTTAAAAAAGCCCCCGTAATGGGGGCGGGGCTTACCGGCTTAAGCCGGTACAGTTGGCAACATAGAGTGCATGGCATAGCGTCGGAGCCGGGGGCTGGGCTTACCGCGATGGGGGCGGGACTTACCGGCATAAGCCCGGTACAGCTGGCAACACATAGCGCCGGAGGCGGGGCTTACCGCGATGGGGGCGGGGCTTACCGGCATAAGCCCGGTACAGCTGGCAACATGCACTGCATTGCATAGCGTCGGCGCGGGAGGGGGGGCGGGGCTTACCGCGTCATGCCCGA
Organism: Dendropsophus ebraccatus; assembly: GCF_027789765.1. Classification (NCBI taxonomy): domain Eukaryota; kingdom Metazoa; phylum Chordata; class Amphibia; order Anura; family Hylidae; genus Dendropsophus; species Dendropsophus ebraccatus. The sequence goes on along the minus strand of NW_027209941.1, from coordinate 182,110 downwards.
TAAAGTTTGCAACTATGGCAACATGCAATGCTATCTGCCACCTCTTCAGCAGACGCAACACTTCATTTCCTTTGGCGCTTGGTCGGCTTTTGCTTCTCATGGCATAGCAACCCCATTGTTTTTACACATGCCCCCATTCAAAAGAAAAGGCAGAACGGTGGCTCAGTGGTTAGCACACTAGCCTTGCAGCGCTGTGGTCCTGGGTTCAAATCCCACTAAGGGCAACATCTGCAAAGAGTTTGAATGTTCTCTGTGTTTGTGTAGGTTTCGTCTGGGCAACACATTTTTTTTTTCTTTCGGCGCTGGGGCCGCTGTTACTTCTCATGGCATTGCACTGCCATTTGTATTTTTAAAAAAAGCCCCCGTAATGGGGGCGGGGCTTACCGGCTTAAGCCGGTACAGTTGGCAACATAGAGTGCATGGCATAGCGTCGGAGCCGGGGGCTGGGCTTACCGCGATGGGGGCGGGACTTACCGGCATAAGCCCGGTACAGCTAGCAACACATAGCGCCGGAGGCGGGGCTTACCGCGATGGGGGCGGGGCTTACCGGCATAAGCCCGGTACAGCTGGCAACATGCACTGCATGGCATAGCGTCGGAGCCGGGGGCGGGGCTTACCGCGATGGGGGCGGGGCTTACCGGCATAAGCCCGGTACAGCTGGCAACATGCACTGCATGGCATAACGTCGGAGCCGGGGGCGGGCTTACCGCGATGGGGGCGGGGCTTACCGGCTTAAGCCCGGTACGGCTGGCAACATGCAATGCATTGCATAACGTCGGCGCGGGAGGGGGGGCGGGGCTTACCGCGTCATGCCCGATAAAGTTTGCAACTATGGCAACATGCAATGCTATCTGCCACCTCTTCAGCAGACGCAACACTTCATTTCCTTTGGCGCTTGGTCGGCTGTTGCTTCTCATGGCATAGCAACCCCATTGTTTTTACACATGCCCCCATTCAAAAGAAAAGGCAGAACGGTGGCTCAGTGGTTAGCACACTAGCCTTGCAGCGCTGTGGTCCTGGGTTCAAATCCGACTAAGGGCAACATCTGCAAAGAGTTTGAATGTTCTCTGTGTTTGTGTAGGTTTCGTCTGGGCAACACATTTTTTTTTTCTTTCGGCGCTGGGGCCGCTGTTACTTCTCATGGCATTGCACTGCCATTTGTATTTTTTAAAAAAGCCCCCGTAATGGGGGCGGGGCTTACCGGCTTAAGCCGGTACAGTTGGCAACATAGAGTGCATGGCATAGCGTCGGAGCCGGGGGCTGGGCTTACCGCGATGGGGGCGGGACTTACCGGCATAAGCCCGGTACAGCTAGCAACACATAGCGCCGGAGGCGGGGCTTACCGCGATGGGGGCGGGGCTTACCGGCATAAGCCCGGTACAGCTGGCAACATGCACTGCATGGCATAGCGTCGGAGCCGGGGGCGGGGCTTACCGCGATGGGGGCGGGGCTTACCGGCATAAGCCCGGTACAGCTGGCAGCATGCACTGCATGGCATAGCGTCGGAGCCGGGGGCGGGCTTACCGCGATGGGGGCGGGGCTTACCGGCTTAAGCCCGGTACTGCTGGCAACATGCAATGCATTGCATAGCGTCGGCGCGGGGGGTGGGGCGGGGCTTACCGCGTCATGCCCGATAAAGTTTGCAACTATGGCAACATGCAATGCTATCTGCCACCTCTTCAGCAGACGCAACACTTCATTTCCTTTGGCGCTTGGTCGGCTGTTGCTTCTCATGGCATAGCAACCCCATTGTTTTTACACATGCCCCCATTCAAATGGCATTTCTGAAAAGGCAGAACGGTGGCTCAGTGGTTAGCACACTAGCCTTGCAGCGCTGTGGTCCTGGGTTCAAATCCCACTAAGGGCAACATCTGCAAAGAGTTTGAATGTTCTCTGTGTTTGTGTAGGTTTCGTCTGGGCAACACTTTTTTTTTCTTTCAGCGCTAGGGCCGCTGTTACTTCTCATGGCATTGCACTGCCATTTGTATTTTTAAAAAAGCCCCCGTAATGGGGGCGGGGCTTACCGGCTTAAGCCGGTACAGTTGGCAACATAGAGTGCATGGCATAGCGTCGGAGCCGGGGGCTGGGCTTACCGCGATGGGGGCGGGACTTACCGGCATAAGCCCGGTACAGCTGGCAACACATAGCGCCGGAGGCGGGGCTTACCGCGATGGGGGCGGGGCTTACCGGCATAAGCCCGGTACAGCTGGCAACATGCACTGCATTGCATAGCGTCGGCGCGGGAGGGGGGGCGGGGCTTACCGCGTCATGCCCGATAAAGTTTGCAACTATGGCAACATGCAATGCTATCTGCCACCTCTTCAGCAGACGCAACACTTCATTTCCTTTGGCGCTTGGTCGGCTGTTGCTTCTCATGGCATAGCAACCCCATTGTTTTTACACATGCCCCCATTCAAAAGAAAAGGCAGAACGGTGGCTCAGTGGTTAGCACACTAGCCTTGCAGCGCTGTGGTCCTGGGTTCAAATCCCACTAAGGGCAACATCTGCAAAGAGTTTGAATGTTCTCTGTGTTTGTGTAGGTTTCGTCTGGGCAACACATTTTTTTTTTCTTTCGGCGCTGGGGCCGCTGTTACTTCTCATGGCATTGCACTGCCATTTGTATTTTTAAAAAAAGCCCCCGTAATGGGGGCGGGGCTTACCGGCTTAAGCCGGTACAGTTGGCAACATAGAGTGCATGGCATAGCGTCGGAGCCGGGGGCTGGGCTTACCGCGATGGGGGCGGGACTTACCGGCATAAGCCCGGTACAGCTAGCAACACATAGCGCCGGAGGCGGGGCTTACCGCGATGGGGGCGGGGCTTACCGGCATAAGCCCGGTACAGCTGGCAACATGCACTGCATGGCATAGCGTCGGAGCCGGGGGCGGGGCTTACCGCGATGGGGGCGGGGCTTACCGGCATAAGCCCGGTACAGCTGGCAACATGCACTGCATGGCATAACGTCGGAGCCGGGGGCGGGCTTACCGCGATGGGGGCGGGGCTTACCGGCTTAAGCCCGGTACGGCTGGCAACATGCAATGCATTGCATAACGTCGGCGCGGGAGGGGGGGCGGGGCTTACCGCGTCATGCCCGATAAAGTTTGCAACTATGGCAACATGCAATGCTATCTGCCACCTCTTCAGCAGACGCAACACTTCATTTCCTTTGGCGCTTGGTCGGCTGTTGCTTCTCATGGCATAGCAACCCCATTGTTTTTACACATGCCCCCATTCAAAAGAAAAGGCAGAACGGTGGCTCAGTGGTTAGCACACTAGCCTTGCAGCGCTGTGGTCCTGGGTTCAAATCCGACTAAGGGCAACATCTGCAAAGAGTTTGAATGTTCTCTGTGTTTGTGTAGGTTTCGTCTGGGCAACACATTTTTTTTTCTTTCGGCGCTGGGGCCGCTGTTACTTCTCATGGCATTGCACTGCCATTTGTATTTTTAAAAAAAGCCCCCGTAATGGGGGCGGGGCTTACCGGCTTAAGCCGGTACAGTTGGCAACATAGAGTGCATGGCATAGCGTCGGAGCCGGGGGCTGGGCTTACCGCGATGGGGGCGGGACTTACCGGCATAAGCCCGGTACAGCTAGCAACACATAGCGCCGGAGGCGGGGCTTACCGCGATGGGGGCGGGGCTTACCGGCATAAGCCCGGTACAGCTGGCAACATGCACTGCATGGCATAGCGTCGGAGCCGGGGGCGGGGCTTACCGCGATGGGGGCGGGGCTTACCGGCATAAGCCCGGTACAGCTGGCAGCATGCACTGCATGGCATAGCGTCGGAGCCGGGGGCGGGCTTACCGCGATGGGGGCGGGGCTTACCGGCTTAAGCCCGGTACTGCTGGCAACATGCAATGCATTGCATAGCGTCGGCGCGGGGGGTGGGGCGGGGCTTACCGCGTCATGCCCGATAAAGTTTGCAACTATGGCAACATGCAATGCTATCTGCCACCTCTTCAGCAGACGCAACACTTCATTTCCTTTGGCGCTTGGTCGGCTGTTGCTTCTCATGGCATAGCAACCCCATTGTTTTTACACATGCCCCCATTCAAATGGCATTTCTGAAAAGGCAGAACGGTGGCTCAGTGGTTAGCACACTAGCCTTGCAGCGCTGTGGTCCTGGGTTCAAATCCCACTAAGGGCAACATCTGCAAAGAGTTTGAATGTTCTCTGTGTTTGTGTAGGTTTCGTCTGGGCAACACTTTTTTTTTCTTTCAGCGCTAGGGCCGCTGTTACTTCTCATGGCATTGCACTGCCATTTGTATTTTTAAAAAAGCCCCCGTAATGGGGGCGGGGCTTACCGGCTTAAGCCGGTACAGTTGGCAACATAGAGTGCATGGCATAGCGTCGGAGCCGGGGGCTGGGCTTACCGCGATGGGGGCGGGACTTACCGGCATAAGCCCGGTACAGCTAGCAACACATAGCGCCGGAGGCGGGGCTTACCGCGATGGGGGCGGGGCTTACCGGCATAAGCCCGGTACAGCTGGCAACATGCACTGCATGGCATAGCGTCGGAGCCGGGGGCGGGGCTTACCGCGATGGGGGCGGGGCTTACCGGCATAAGCCCGGTACAGCTGGCAACATGCACTGCATGGCATAGCGTCGGAGCCGGCGGCGGGGCTTACCGCGATGGGGGCGGGGCTTACCGGCATAAGCCCGGTACAGCTGGCAGCATGCACTGCATGGCATAGCGTCGGAGCCGGAGGCGGGGCTTACCGCGATGGGGGCGGGGCTTACCGGCATAAGCCCGGTACAGCTGGCAACATGCACTGCATGGCATAACGTCGGAGCCGGGGGCGGGCTTACCGCGATGGGGGCGGGGCTTACCGGCTTAAGCCCGGTACGGCTGGCAACATGCAATGCATTGCATAGCGTCGGCGCGGGAGGGGGGGCGGGGCTTACCGCGTCATGCCCGATAAAGTTTGCAACTATGGCAACATGCAATGCTATCTGCCACCTCTTCAGCAGACGCAACACTTCATTTCCTTTGGCGCTTGGTCGGCTGTTGCTTCTCATGGCATAGCAACCCCATTGTTTTTACACATGCCCCCATTCAAAAGAAAAGGCAGAACGGTGGCTCAGTGGTTAGCACACTAGCCTTGCAGCGCTGTGGTCCTGGGTTCAAATCCGACTAAGGGCAACATCTGCAAAGAGTTTGAATGTTCTCTGTGTTTGTGTAGGTTTCGTCTGGGCAACACATTTTTTTTTTCTTTCGGCGCTGGGGCCGCTGTTACTTCTCATGGCATTGCACTGCCATTTGTATTTTTAAAAAAAGCCCCCGTAATGGGGGCGGGGCTTACCGGCTTAAGCCGGTACAGTTGGCAACATAGAGTGCATGGCATAGCGTCGGAGCCGGGGGCTGGGCTTACCGCGATGGGGGCGGGACTTACCGGCATAAGCCCGGTACAGCTAGCAACACATAGCGCCGGAGGCGGGGCTTACCGCGATGGGGGCGGGGCTTACCGGCATAAGCCCGGTACAGCTGGCAACATGCACTGCATGGCATAGCGTCGGAGCCGGGGGCGGGGCTTACCGCGATGGGGGCGGGGCTTACCGGCATAAGCCCGGTACAGCTGGCAACATGCACTGCATGGCATAGCGTCGGAGCCGGAGGCGGGGCTTACCGCGATGGGGGCGGGGCTTACCGGCATAAGCCCGGTACAGCTGGCAGCATGCACTGCATGGCATAGCGTCGGAGCCGGGGGCGGGCTTACCGCGATGGGGGCGGGGCTTACCGGCTTAAGCCCGGTACTGCTGGCAACATGCAATGCATTGCATAGCGTCGGCGCAGGGGGTGGGGCGGGGCTTACCGCGTCATGCCCGATAAAGTTTGCAACTATGGCAACATGCAATGCTATCTGCCACCTCTTCAGCAGACGCAACACTTCATTTCCTTTGGCGCTTGGTCGGCTGTTGCTTCTCATGGCATAGCAACCCCATTGTTTTTACACATGCCCCCATTCAAATGGCATTTCTGAAAAGGCAGAACGGTGGCTCAGTGGTTAGCACACTAGCCTTGCAGCGCTGTGGTCCTGGGTTCAAATCCCACTAAGGGCAACATCTGCAAAGAGTTTGAATGTTCTCTGTGTTTGTGTAGGTTTCGTCTGGGCAACACTTTTTTTTTCTTTCAGCGCTAGGGCCGCTGTTACTTCTCATGGCATTGCACTGCCATTTGTATTTTTAAAAAAGCCCCCGTAATGGGGGCGGGGCTTACCGGCTTAAGCCGGTACAGTTGGCAACATAGAGTGCATGGCATAGCGTCGGAGCCGGGGGCTGGGCTTACCGCGATGGGGGCGGGACTTACCGGCATAAGCCCGGTACAGCTGGCAACACATAGCGCCGGAGGCGGGGCTTACCGCGATGGGGGCGGGGCTTACCGGCATAAGCCCGGTACAGCTGGCAACATGCAATGCATTGCATAGCGTCGGCGCGGGAGGGGGGGCGGGGCTTACCGCGTCATGCCCGATAAAGTTTGCAACTATGGCAACATGCAATGCTATCTGCCACCTCTTCAGCAGACGCAACACTTCATTTCCTTTGGCGCTTGGTCGGCTGTTGCTTCTCATGGCATAGCAACCCCATTGTTTTTACACATGCCCCCATTCAAATGAAAAGGCAGAACGGTGGCTCAGTGGTTAGCACACTAGCCTTGCAGCGCTGTGGTCCTGGGTTCAAATCCCACTAAGGGCAACATCTGCAAAGAGTTTGAATGTTCTCTGTGTTTGTGTAGGTTTCGTCTGGGCAACACATTTTTTTTTTCTTTCGGCGCTGGGGCCGCTGTTACTTCTCATGGCATTGCACTGCCATTTGTATTTTTAAAAAAAGCCCCCGTAATGGGGGCGGGGCTTACCGGCTTAAGCCGGTACAGTTGGCAACATAGAGTGCATGGCATAGCGTCGGAGCCGGGGGCTGGGCTTACCGCGATGGGGGCGGGACTTACCGGCATAAGCCCGGTACAGCTAGCAACACATAGCGCCGGAGGCGGGGCTTACCGCGATGGGGGCGGGGCTTACCGGCATAAGCCCGGTACAGCTGGCAACATGCACTGCATGGCATAGCGTCGGAGCCGGGGGCGGGGCTTACCGCGATGGGGGCGGGGCTTACCGGCATAAGCCCGGTACAGCTGGCAACATGCACTGCATGGCATAACGTCGGAGCCGGGGGCGGGCTTACCGCGATGGGGGCGGGGCTTACCGGCTTAAGCCCGGTACGGCTGGCAACATGCAATGCATTGCATAACGTCGGCGCGGGAGGGGGGGCGGGGCTTACCGCGTCATGCCCGATAAAGTTTGCAACTATGGCAACATGCAATGCTATCTGCCACCTCTTCAGCAGACGCAACACTTCATTTCCTTTGGCGCTTGGTCGGCTGTTGCTTCTCATGGCATAGCAACCCCATTGTTTTTACACATGCCCCCATTCAAAGAAAAGGCAGAACGGTGGCTCAGTGGTTAGCACACTAGCCTTGCAGCGCTGTGGTCCTGGGTTCAAATCCGACTAAGGGCAACATCTGCAAAGAGTTTGAATGTTCTCTGTGTTTGTGTAGGTTTCGTCTGGGCAACACATTTTTTTTTTCTTTCGGCGCTGGGGCCGCTGTTACTTCTCATGGCATTGCACTGCCATTTGTATTTTTTAAAAAAAGCCCCCGTAATGGGGGCGGGGCTTACCGGCTTAAGCCGGTACAGTTGGCAACATAGAGTGCATGGCATAGCGTCGGAGCCGGGGGCTGGGCTTACCGCGATGGGGGCGGGACTTACCGGCATAAGCCCGGTACAGCTAGCAACACATAGCGCCGGAGGCGGGGCTTACCGCGATGGGGGCGGGGCTTACCGGCATAAGCCCGGTACAGCTGGCAACATGCACTGCATGGCATAGCGTCGGAGCCGGGGGCGGGGCTTACCGCGATGGGGGCGGGGCTTACCGGCATAAGCCCGGTACAGCTGGCAACATGCACTGCATGGCATAGCGTCGGAGCCGGAGGCGGGGCTTACCGCGATGGGGGCGGGGCTTACCGGCATAAGCCCGGTACAGCTGGCAGCATGCACTGCATGGCATAGCGTCGGAGCCGGGGGCGGGCTTACCGCGATGGGGGCGGGGCTTACCGGCTTAAGCCCGGTACTGCTGGCAACATGCAATGCATTGCATAGCGTCGGCGCAGGGGGTGGGGCGGGGCTTACCGCGTCATGCCCGATAAAGTTTGCAACTATGGCAACATGCAATGCTATCTGCCACCTCTTCAGCAGACGCAACACTTCATTTCCTTTGGCGCTTGGTCGGCTGTTGCTTCTCATGGCATAGCAACCCCATTGTTTTTACACATGCCCCCATTCAAATGGCATTTCTGAAAAGGCAGAACGGTGGCTCAGTGGTTAGCACACTAGCCTTGCAGCGCTGTGGTCCTGGGTTCAAATCCCACTAAGGGCAACATCTGCAAAGAGTTTGAATGTTCTCTGTGTTTGTGTAGGTTTCGTCTGGGCAACACTTTTTTTTTCTTTCAGCGCTAGGGCCGCTGTTACTTCTCATGGCATTGCACTGCCATTTGTATTTTTAAAAAAGCCCCCGTAATGGGGGCGGGGCTTACCGGCTTAAGCCGGTACAGTTGGCAACATAGAGTGCATGGCATAGCGTCGGAGCCGGGGGCTGGGCTTACCGCGATGGGGGCGGGACTTACCGGCATAAGCCCGGTACAGCTGGCAACACATAGCGCCGGAGGCGGGGCTTACCGCGATGGGGGCGGGGCTTACCGGCATAAGCCCGGTACAGCTGGCAACATGCACTGCATTGCATAGCGTCGGCGCGGGAGGGGGGGCGGGGCTTACCGCGTCATGCCCGATAAAGTTTGCAACTATGGCAACATGCAATGCTATCTGCCACCTCTTCAGCAGACGCAACACTTCATTTCCTTTGGCGCTTGGTCGGCTTTTGCTTCTCATGGCATAGCAACCCCATTGTTTTTACACATGCCCCCATTCAAAAGAAAAGGCAGAACGGTGGCTCAGTGGTTAGCACACTAGCCTTGCAGCGCTGTGGTCCTGGGTTCAAATCCCACTAAGGGCAACATCTGCAAAGAGTTTGAATGTTCTCTGTGTTTGTGTAGGTTTCGTCTGGGCAACACATTTTTTTTTTCTTTCGGCGCTGGGGCCGCTGTTACTTCTCATGGCATTGCACTGCCATTTGTATTTTTAAAAAAGCCCCCGTAATGGGGGCGGGGCTTACCGGCTTAAGCCGGTACAGTTGGCAACATAGAGTGCATGGCATAGCGTCGGAGCCGGGGGCTGGGCTTACCGCGATGGGGGCGGGACTTACCGGCATAAGCCCGGTACAGCTAGCAACACATAGCGCCGGAGGCGGGGCTTACCGCGATGGGGGCGGGGCTTACCGGCATAAGCCCGGTACAGCTGGCAACATGCACTGCATGGCATAGCGTCGGAGCCGGGGGCGGGGCTTACCGCGATGGGGGCGGGGCTTACCGGCATAAGCCCGGTACAGCTGGCAACATGCACTGCATGGCATAACGTCGGAGCCGGGGGCGGGCTTACCGCGATGGGGGCGGGGCTTACCGGCTTAAGCCCGGTACGGCTGGCAACATGCAATGCATTGCATAACGTCGGCGCGGGAGGGGGGGCGGGGCTTACCGCGTCATGCCCGATAAAGTTTGCAACTATGGCAACATGCAATGCTATCTGCCACCTCTTCAGCAGACGCAACACTTCATTTCCTTTGGCGCTTGGTCGGCTGTTGCTTCTCATGGCATAGCAACCCCATTGTTTTTACACATGCCCCCATTCAAAAGAAAAGGCAGAACGGTGGCTCAGTGGTTAGCACACTAGCCTTGCAGCGCTGTGGTCCTGGGTTCAAATCCGACTAAGGGCAACATCTGCAAAGAGTTTGAATGTTCTCTGTGTTTGTGTAGGTTTCGTCTGGGCAACACATTTTTTTTTTCTTTCGGCGCTGGGGCCGCTGTTACTTCTCATGGCATTGCACTGCCATTTGTATTTTTAAAAAAAGCCCCCGTAATGGGGGCGGGGCTTACCGGCTTAAGCCGGTACAGTTGGCAACATAGAGTGCATGGCATAGCGTCGGAGCCGGGGGCTGGGCTTACCGCGATGGGGGCGGGACTTACCGGCATAAGCCCGGTACAGCTAGCAACACATAGCGCCGGAGGCGGGGCTTACCGCGATGGGGGCGGGGCTTACCGGCATAAGCCCGGTACAGCTGGCAACATGCACTGCATGGCATAGCGTCGGAGCCGGGGGCGGGGCTTACCGCGATGGGGGCGGGGCTTACCGGCATAAGCCCGGTACAGCTGGCAGCATGCACTGCATGGCATAGCGTCGGAGCCGGGGGCGGGCTTACCGCGATGGGGGCGGGGCTTACCGGCTTAAGCCCGGTACTGCTGGCAACATGCAATGCATTGCATAGCGTCGGCGCGGGGGGTGGGGCGGGGCTTACCGCGTCATGCCCGATAAAGTTTGCAACTATGGCAACATGCAATGCTATCTGCCACCTCTTCAGCAGACGCAACACTTCATTTCCTTTGGCGCTTGGTCGGCTGTTGCTTCTCATGGCATAGCAACCCCATTGTTTTTACACATGCCCCCATTCAAATGGCATTTCTGAAAAGGCAGAACGGTGGCTCAGTGGTTAGCACACTAGCCTTGCAGCGCTGTGGTCCTGGGTTCAAATCCCACTAAGGGCAACATCTGCAAAGAGTTTGAATGTTCTCTGTGTTTGTGTAGGTTTCGTCTGGGCAACACTTTTTTTTTCTTTCAGCGCTAGGGCCGCTGTTACTTCTCATGGCATTGCACTGCCATTTGTATTTTTAAAAAAGCCCCCGTAATGGGGGCGGGGCTTACCGGCTTAAGCCGGTACAGTTGGCAACATAGAGTGCATGGCATAGCGTCGGAGCCGGGGGCTGGGCTTACCGCGATGGGGGCGGGACTTACCGGCATAAGCCCGGTACAGCTAGCAACACATAGCGCCGGAGGCGGGGCTTACCGCGATGGGGGCGGGGCTTACCGGCATAAGCCCGGTACAGCTGGCAGCATGCACTGCATGGCATAGCGTCGGAGCCGGAGGCGGGGCTTACCGCGATGGGGGCGGGGCTTACCGGCATAAGCCCGGTACAGCTGGCAACATGCACTGCATGGCATAACGTCGGAGCCGGGGGCGGGCTTACCGCGATGGGGGCGGGGCTTACCGGCTTAAGCCCGGTACGGCTGGCAACATGCAATGCATTGCATAGCGTCGGCGCGGGAGGGGGGGCGGGGCTTACCGCGTCATGCCCGATAAAGTTTGCAACTATGGCAACATGCAATGCTATCTGCCACCTCTTCAGCAGACGCAACACTTCATTTCCTTTGGCGCTTGGTCGGCTGTTGCTTCTCATGGCATAGCAACCCCATTGTTTTTACACATGCCCCCATTCAAAAGAAAAGGCAGAACGGTGGCTCAGTGGTTAGCACACTAGCCTTGCAGCGCTGTGGTCCTGGGTTCAAATCCCACTAAGGGCAACATCTGCAAAGAGTTTGAATGTTCTCTGTGTTTGTGTAGGTTTCGTCTGGGCAACACATTTTTTTTTTCTTTCGGCGCTGGGGCCGCTGTTACTTCTCATGGCATTGCACTGCCATTTGTATTTTTTAAAAAAAGCCCCCGTAATGGGGGCGGGGCTTACCGGCTTAAGCCGGTACAGTTGGCAACATAGAGTGCATGGCATAGCGTCGGAGCCGGGGGCTGGGCTTACCGCGATGGGGGCGGGACTTACCGGCATAAGCCCGGTACAGCTAGCAACACATAGCGCCGGAGGCGGGGCTTACCGCGATGGGGGCGGGGCTTACCGGCATAAGCCCGGTACAGCTGGCAACATGCACTGCATGGCATAGCGTCGGAGCCGGGGGCGGGGCTTACCGCGATGGGGGCGGGGCTTACCGGCCTAAGCCCGGTACAGCTGGCAACATGCACTGCATGGCATAACGTCGGAGCCGGGGGCGGGCTTACCGCGATGGGGGCGGGGCTTACCGGCTTAAGCCCGGTACGGCTGGCAACATGCAATGCATTGCATAACGTCGGCGCGGGAGGGGGGGCGGGGCTTACCGCGTCATGCCCGATAAAGTTTGCAACTATGGCAACATGCAATGCTATCTGCCACCTCTTCAGCAGACGCAACACTTCATTTCCTTTGGCGCTTGGTCGGCTGTTGCTTCTCATGGCATAGCAACCCCATTGTTTTTACACATGCCCCCATTCAAAAGAAAAGGCAGAACGGTGGCTCAGTGGTTAGCACACTAGCCTTGCAGCGCTGTGGTCCTGGGTTCAAATCCGACTAAGGGCAACATCTGCAAAGAGTTTGAATGTTCTCTGTGTTTGTGTAGGTTTCGTCTGGGCAACACATTTTTTTTTTCTTTCGGCGCTGGGGCCGCTGTTACTTCTCATGGCATTGCACTGCCATTTGTATTTTTAAAAAAAGCCCCCGTAATGGGGGCGGGGCTTACCGGCTTAAGCCGGTACAGTTGGCAACATAGAGTGCATGGCATAGCGTCGGAGCCGGGGGCTGGGCTTACCGCGATGGGGGCGGGACTTACCGGCATAAGCCCGGTACAGCTGGCAACACATAGCGCCGGAGGCGGGGCTTACCGCGATGGGGGTGGGGCTTACCGGCATAAGCCCGGTACAGCTGGCAACATGCACTGCATGGCATAGCGTCGGAGCCGGAGGCGGGGCTTACCGCGATGGGGGCGGGGCTTACCGGCATAAGCCCGGTACAGCTGGCAACATGCACTGCATGGCATAGCGTCGGAGCCGGGGGCGGGGCTTACCGGCATAAGCCCGGTACAGCTGGCAACATGCACTGCATGGCATAGCGTCGGAGCCGGCGGCGGGGCTTACCGCGATGGGGGCGGGACTTACCGGCATAAGCCCGGTACAGCTAGCAACACATAGCGCCGGAGGCGGGGCTTACCGCGATGGGGGCGGGGCTTACCGGCATAAGCCCGGTACAGCTGGCAACATGCACTGCATGGCATAGCGTCGGAGCCGGGGGCGGGGCTTACCGCGATGGGGGCGGGGCTTACCGGCATAAGCCCGGTACAGCTGGCAGCATGCACTGCATGGCATAGCGTCGGAGCCGGGGGCGGGCTTACCGCGATGGGGGCGGGGCTTACCGGCTTAAGCCCGGTACTGCTGGCAACATGCAATGCATTGCATCGCGTCGGCGCGGGGGGTGGGGCGGGGCTTACCGCGTCATGCCCGATAAAGTTTGCAACTATGGCAACATGCAATGCTATCTGCCACCTCTTCAGCAGACGCAACACTTCATTTCCTTTGGCGCTTGGTCGGCTGTTGCTTCTCATGGCATAGCAACCCCATTGTTTTTACACATGCCCCCATTCAAATGGCATTTCTGAAAAGGCAGAACGGTGGCTCAGTGGTTAGCACACTAGCCTTGCAGCGCTGTGGTCCTGGGTTCAAATCCCACTAAGGGCAACATCTGCAAAGAGTTTGAATGTTCTCTGTGTTTGTGTAGGTTTCGTCTGGGCAACACTTTTTTTTTCTTTCAGCGCTAGGGCCGCTGTTACTTCTCATGGCATTGCACTGCCATTTGTATTTTTAAAAAAGCCCCCGTAATGGGGGCGGGGCTTACCGGCTTAAGCCGGTACAGTTGGCAACATAGAGTGCATGGCATAGCGTCGGAGCCGGGGGCTGGGCTTACCGCGATGGGGGCGGGACTTACCGGCATAAGCCCGGTACAGCTAGCAACACATAGCGCCGGAGGCGGGGCTTACCGCGATGGGGGCGGGGCTTACCGGCATAAGCCCGGTACAGCTGGCAGCATGCACTGCATGGCATAGCGTCGGAGCCGGAGGCGGGGCTTACCGCGATGGGGGCGGGGCTTACCGGCATAAGCCCGGTACAGCTGGCAACATGCACTGCATGGCATAACGTCGGAGCCGGGGGCGGGCTTACCGCGATGGGGGCGGGGCTTACCGGCTTAAGCCCGGTACGGCTGGCAACATGCAATGCATTGCATAGCGTCGGCGCGGGAGGGGGGGCGGGGCTTACCGCGTCATGCCCGATAAAGTTTGCAACTATGGCAACATGCAATGCTATCTGCCACCTCTTCAGCAGACGCAACACTTCATTTCCTTTGGCGCTTGGTCGGCTGTTGCTTCTCATGGCATAGCAACCCCATTGTTTTTACACATGCCCCCATTCAAAAGAAAAGGCAGAACGGTGGCTCAGTGGTTAGCACACTAGCCTTGCAGCGCTGTGGTCCTGGGTTCAAATCCGACTAAGGGCAACATCTGCAAAGAGTTTGAATGTTCTCTGTGTTTGTGTAGGTTTCGTCTGGGCAACACATTTTTTTTTTCTTTCGGCGCTGGGGCCGCTGTTACTTCTCATGGCATTGCACTGCCATTTGTATTTTTAAAAAAAGCCCCCGTAATGGGGGCGGGGCTTACCGGCTTAAGCCGGTACAGTTGGCAACATAGAGTGCATGGCATAGCGTCGGAGCCGGGGGCTGGGCTTACCGCGATGGGGGCGGGACTTACCGGCATAAGCCCGGTACAGCTAGCAACACATAGCGCCGGAGGCGGGGCTTACCGCGATGGGGGCGGGGCTTACCGGCATAAGCCCGGTACAGCTGGCAACATGCACTGCATGGCATAGCGTCGGAGCCGGGGGCGGGGCTTACCGCGATGGGGGCGGGGCTTACCGGCATAAGCCCGGTACAGCTGGCAGCATGCACTGCATGGCATAGCGTCGGAGCCGGGGGCGGGCTTACCGCGATGGGGGCGGGGCTTACCGGCTTAAGCCCGGTACGGCTGGCAACATGCAATGCATTGCATAACGTCGGCGCGGGAGGGGGGGCGGGGCTTACCGCGTCATGCCCGATAAAGTTTGCAACTATGGCAACATGCAATGCTATCTGCCACCTCTTCAGCAGACGCAACACTTCATTTCCTTTGGCGCTTGGTCGGCTGTTGCTTCTCATGGCATAGCAACCCCATTGTTTTTACACATGCCCCCATTCAAAAGAAAAGGCAGAACGGTGGCTCAGTGGTTAGCACACTAGCCTTGCAGCGCTGTGGTCCTGGGTTCAAATCCGACTAAGGGCAACATCTGCAAAGAGTTTGAATGTTCTCTGTGTTTGTGTAGGTTTCGTCTGGGCAACACATTTTTTTTTTCTTTCGGCGCTGGGGCCGCTGTTACTTCTCATGGCATTGCACTGCCATTTGTATTTTTAAAAAAAGCCCCCGTAATGGGGGCGGGGCTTACCGGCTTAAGCCGGTACAGTTGGCAACATAGAGTGCATGGCATAGCGTCGGAGCCGGGGGCTGGGCTTACCGCGATGGGGGCGGGACTTACCGGCATAAGCCCGGTACAGCTAGCAACACATAGCGCCGGAGGCGGGGCTTACCGCGATGGGGGCGGGGCTTACCGGCATAAGCCCGGTACAGCTGGCAACATGCACTGCATGGCATAGCGTCGGAGCCGGGGGCGGGGCTTACCGCGATGGGGGCGGGGCTTACCGGCATAAGCCCGGTACAGCTGGCAGCATGCACTGCATGGCATAGCGTCGGAGCCGGGGGCGGGCTTACCGCGATGGGGGCGGGGCTTACCGGCTTAAGCCCGGTACTGCTGGCAACATGCAATGCATTGCATAGCGTCGGCGCGGGGGGTGGGGCGGGGCTTACCGCGTCATGCCCGATAAAGTTTGCAACTATGGCAACATGCAATGCTATCTGCCACCTCTTCAGCAGACGCAACACTTCATTTCCTTTGGCGCTTGGTCGGCTGTTGCTTCTCATGGCATAGCAACCCCATTGTTTTTACACATGCCCCCATTCAAATGGCATTTCTGAAAAGGCAGAACGGTGGCTCAGTGGTTAGCACACTAGCCTTGCAGCGCTGTGGTCCTGGGTTCAAATCCCACTAAGGGCAACATCTGCAAAGAGTTTGAATGTTCTCTGTGTTTGTGTAGGTTTCGTCTGGGCAACACTTTTTTTTTTCTTTCAGCGCTAGGGCCGCTGTTACTTCTCATGGCATTGCACTGCCATTTGTATTTTTAAAAAAGCCCCCGTAATGGGGGCGGGGCTTACCGGCTTAAGCCGGTACAGTTGGCAACATAGAGTGCATGGCATAGCGTCGGAGCCGGGGGCTGGGCTTACCGCGATGGGGGCGGGACTTACCGGCATAAGCCCGGTACAGCTAGCAACACATAGCGCCGGAGGCGGGGCTTACCGCGATGGGGGCGGGGCTTACCGGCATAAGCCCGGTACAGCTGGCAGCATGCACTGCATGGCATAGCGTCGGAGCCGGAGGCGGGGCTTACCGCGATGGGGGCGGGGCTTACCGGCATAAGCCCGGTACAGCTGGCAACATGCACTGCATGGCATAACGTCGGAGCCGGGGGCGGGCTTACCGCGATGGGGGCGGGGCTTACCGGCTTAAGCCCGGTACGGCTGGCAACATGCAATGCATTGCATAGCGTCGGCGCGGGAGGGGGGGCGGGGCTTACCGCGTCATGCCCGATAAAGTTTGCAACTATGGCAACATGCAATGCTATCTGCCACCTCTTCAGCAGACGCAACACTTCATTTCCTTTGGCGCTTGGTCGGCTGTTGCTTCTCATGGCATAGCAACCCCATTGTTTTTACACATGCCCCCATTCAAAAGAAAAGGCAGAACGGTGGCTCAGTGGTTAGCACACTAGCCTTGCAGCGCTGTGGTCCTGGGTTCAAATCCCACTAAGGGCAACATCTGCAAAGAGTTTGAATGTTCTCTGTGTTTGTGTAGGTTTCGTCTGGGCAACACATTTTTTTTTTCTTTCGGCGCTGGGGCCGCTGTTACTTCTCATGGCATTGCACTGCCATTTGTATTTTTTAAAAAAGCCCCCGTAATGGGGGCGGGGCTTACCGGCTTAAGCCGGTACAGTTGGCAACATAGAGTGCATGGCATAGCGTCGGAGCCGGGGGCTGGGCTTACCGCGATGGGGGCGGGGCTTACCGGCATAAGCCCGGTACAGCTAGCAACACATAGCGCCGGAGGCGGGGCTTACCGCGATGGGGGCGGGGCTTACCGGCATAAGCCCGGTACAGCTGGCAACATGCACTGCATGGCATAGCGTCGGAGCCGGGGGCGGGGCTTACCGCGATGGGGGCGGGGCTTACCGGCATAAGCCCGGTACAGCTGGCAACATGCACTGCATGGCATAGCGTCGGAGCCGGCGGCGGGGCTTACCGCGATGGGGGCGGGGCTTACCGGCATAAGCCCGGTACAGCTGGCAGCATGCACTGCATGGCATAGCGTCGGAGCCGGAGGCGGGGCTTACCGCGATGGGGGCGGGGCTTACCGGCATAAGCCCGGTACAGCTGGCAACATGCACTGCATGGCATAACGTCGGAGCCGGGGGCGGGCTTACCGCGATGGGGGCGGGGCTTACCGGCTTAAGCCCGGTACGGCTGGCAACATGCAATGCATTGCATAGCGTCGGCGCGGGAGGGGGGCGGGGCTTACCGCGTCATGCCCGATAAAGTTTGCAACTATGGCAACATGCAATGCTATCTGCCACCTCTTCAGCAGACGCAACACTTCATTTCCTTTGGCGCTTGGTCGGCTGTTGCTTCTCATGGCATAGCAACCCCATTGTTTTTACACATGCCCCCATTCAAAAGAAAAGGCAGAACGGTGGCTCAGTGGTTAGCACACTAGCCTTGCAGCGCTGTGGTCCTGGGTTCAAATCCGACTAAGGGCAACATCTGCAAAGAGTTTGAATGTTCTCTGTGTTTGTGTAGGTTTCGTCTGGGCAACACATTTTTTTTTTCTTTCGGCGCTGGGGCCGCTGTTACTTCTCATGGCATTGCACTGCCATTTGTATTTTTAAAAAAAAGCCCCCGTAATGGGGGCGGGGCTTACCGGCTTAAGCCGGTACAGTTGGCAACATAGAGTGCATGGCATAGCGTCGGAGCCGGGGGCTGGGCTTACCGCGATGGGGGCGGGACTTACCGGCATAAGCCCGGTACAGCTAGCAACACATAGCGCCGGAGGCGGGGCTTACCGCGATGGGGGCGGGGCTTACCGGCATAAGCCCGGTACAGCTGGCAACATGCACTGCATGGCATAGCGTCGGAGCCGGGGGCGGGGCTTACCGCGATGGGGGCGGGGCTTACCGGCATAAGCCCGGTACAGCTGGCAGCATGCACTGCATGGCATAGCGTCGGAGCCGGGGGCGGGCTTACCGCGATGGGGGCGGGGCTTACCGGCTTAAGCCCGGTACTGCTGGCAACATGCAATGCATTGCATAGCGTCGGCGCGGGGGGTGGGGCGGGGCTTACCGCGTCATGCCCGATAAAGTTTGCAACTATGGCAACATGCAATGCTATCTGCCACCTCTTCAGCAGACGCAACACTTCATTTCCTTTGGCGCTTGGTCGGCTGTTGCTTCTCATGGCATAGCAACCCCATTGTTTTTACACATGCCCCCATTCAAATGGCATTTCTGAAAAGGCAGAACGGTGGCTCAGTGGTTAGCACACTAGCCTTGCAGCGCTGTGGTCCTGGGTTCAAATCCCACTAAGGGCAACATCTGCAAAGAGTTTGAATGTTCTCTGTGTTTGTGTAGGTTTCGTCTGGGCAACACTTTTTTTTTCTTTCAGCGCTAGGGCCGCTGTTACTTCTCATGGCATTGCACTGCCATTTGTATTTTTAAAAAAGCCCCCGTAATGGGGGCGGGGCTTACCGGCTTAAGCCGGTACAGTTGGCAACATAGAGTGCATGGCATAGCGTCGGAGCCGGGGGCTGGGCTTACCGCGATGGGGGCGGGACTTACCGGCATAAGCCCGGTACAGCTGGCAACACATAGCGCCGGAGGCGGGGCTTACCGCGATGGGGGCGGGGCTTACCGGCATAAGCCCGGTACAGCTGGCAGCATGCACTGCATGGCATAGCGTCGGAGCCGGAGGCGGGGCTTACCGCGATGGGGGCGGGGCTTACCGGCATAAGCCCGGTACAGCTGGCAACATGCACTGCATGGCATAACGTCGGAGCCGGGGGCGGGCTTACCGCGATGGGGGCGGGGCTTACCGGCTTAAGCCCGGTACGGCTGGCAACATGCAATGCATTGCATAGCGTCGGCGCGGGAGGGGGGGCGGGGCTTACCGCGTCATGCCCGATAAAGTTTGCAACTATGGCAACATGCAATGCTATCTGCCACCTCTTCAGCAGACGCAACACTTCATTTCCTTTGGCGCTTGGTCGGCTGTTGCTTCTCATGGCATAGCAACCCCATTGTTTTTACACATGCCCCCATTCAAAAGAAAAGGCAGAACGGTGGCTCAGTGGTTAGCACACTAGCCTTGCAGCGCTGTGGTCCTGGGTTCAAATCCGACTAAGGGCAACATCTGCAAAGAGTTTGAATGTTCTCTGTGTTTGTGTAGGTTTCGTCTGGGCAACACATTTTTTTTTTCTTTCGGCGCTGGGGCCGCTGTTACTTCTCATGGCATTGCACTGCCATTTGTATTTTTAAAAAAGCCCCCGTAATGGGGGCGGGGCTTACCGGCTTAAGCCGGTACAGTTGGCAACATAGAGTGCATGGCATAGCGTCGGAGCCGGGGGCTGGGCTTACCGCGATGGGGGCGGGACTTACCGGCATAAGCCCGGTACAGCTAGCAACACATAGCGCCGGAGGCGGGGCTTACCGCGATGGGGGCGGGGCTTACCGGCATAAGCCCGGTACAGCTGGCAACATGCACTGCATGGCATAGCGTCGGAGCCGGGGGCGGGGCTTACCGCGATGGGGGCGGGGCTTACCGGCATAAGCCCGGTACAGCTGGCAGCATGCACTGCATGGCATAGCGTCGGAGCCGGGGGCGGGCTTACCGCGATGGGGGCGGGGCTTACCGGCTTAAGCCCGGTACTGCTGGCAACATGCAATGCATTGCATAGCGTCGGCGCGGGGGGTGGGGCGGGGCTTACCGCGTCATGCCCGATAAAGTTTGCAACTATGGCAACATGCAATGCTATCTGCCACCTCTTCAGCAGACGCAACACTTCATTTCCTTTGGCGCTTGGTCGGCTGTTGCTTCTCATGGCATAGCAACCCCATTGTTTTTACACATGCCCCCATTCAAATGGCATTTCTGAAAAGGCAGAACGGTGGCTCAGTGGTTAGCACACTAGCCTTGCAGCGCTGTGGTCCTGGGTTCAAATCCCACTAAGGGCAACATCTGCAAAGAGTTTGAATGTTCTCTGTGTTTGTGTAGGTTTCGTCTGGGCAACACTTTTTTTTTCTTTCAGCGCTAGGGCCGCTGTTACTTCTCATGGCATTGCACTGCCATTTGTATTTTTAAAAAAGCCCCCGTAATGGGGGCGGGGCTTACCGGCTTAAGCCGGTACAGTTGGCAACATAGAGTGCATGGCATAGCGTCGGAGCCGGGGGCTGGGCTTACCGCGATGGGGGCGGGACTTACCGGCATAAGCCCGGTACAGCTAGCAACACATAGCGCCGGAGGCGGGGCTTACCGCGATGGGGGCGGGGCTTACCGGCATAAGCCCGGTACAGCTGGCAGCATGCACTGCATGGCATAGCGTCGGAGCCGGAGGCGGGGCTTACCGCGATGGGGGCGGGGCTTACCGGCATAAGCCCGGTACAGCTGGCAACATGCACTGCTTGGCATAACGTCGGAGCCGGGGGCGGGCTTACCGCGATGGGGGCGGGGCTTACCGGCTTAAGCCCGGTACGGCTGGCAACATGCAATGCATTGCATAGCGTCGGCGCGGGAGGGGGGGGCGGGGCTTACCGCGTCATGCCCGATAAAGTTTGCAACTATGGCAACATGCAATGCTATCTGCCACCTCTTCAGCAGACGCAACACTTCATTTCCTTTGGCGCTTGGTCGGCTGTTGCTTCTCATGGCATAGCAACCCCATTGTTTTTACACATGCCCCCATTCAAAAGAAAAGGCAGAACGGTGGCTCAGTGGTTAGCACACTAGCCTTGCAGCGCTGTGGTCCTGGGTTCAAATCCCACTAAGGGCAACATCTGCAAAGAGTTTGAATGTTCTCTGTGTTTGTGTAGGTTTCGTCTGGGCAACACATTTTTTTTTTCTTTCGGCGCTGGGGCCGCTGTTACTTCTCATGGCATTGCACTGCCATTTGTATTTTTAAAAAAAGCCCCCGTAATGGGGGCGGGGCTTACCGGCTTAAGCCGGTACAGTTGGCAACATAGAGTGCATGGCATAGCGTCGGAGCCGGGGGCTGGGCTTACCGCGATGGGGGCGGGACTTACCGGCATAAGCCCGGTACAGCTAGCAACACATAGCGCCGGAGGCGGGGCTTACCGCGATGGGGGCGGGGCTTACCGGCATAAGCCCGGTACAGCTGGCAACATGCACTGCATGGCATAGCGTCGGAGCCGGGGGCGGGGCTTACCGCGATGGGGGCGGGGCTTACCGGCATAAGCCCGGTACAGCTGGCAACATGCACTGCATGGCATAGCGTCGGAGCCGGCGGCGGGGCTTACCGCGATGGGGGCGGGGCTTACCGGCATAAGCCCGGTACAGCTGGCAGCATGCACTGCATGGCATAGCGTCGGAGCCGGAGGCGGGGCTTACCGCGATGGGGGCGGGGCTTACCGGCATAAGCCCGGTACAGCTGGCAACATGCACTGCATGGCATAACGTCGGAGCCGGGGGCGGGCTTACCGCGATGGGGGCGGGGCTTACCGGCTTAAGCCCGGTACGGCTGGCAACATGCAATGCATTGCATAGCGTCGGCGCGGGAGGGGGGGCGGGGCTTACCGCGTCATGCCCGATAAAGTTTGCAACTATGGCAACATGCAATGCTATCTGCCACCTCTTCAGCAGACGCAACACTTCATTTCCTTTGGCGCTTGGTCGGCTGTTGCTTCTCATGGCATAGCAACCCCATTGTTTTTACACATGCCCCCATTCAAAAGAAAAGGCAGAACGGTGGCTCAGTGGTTAGCACACTAGCCTTGCAGCGCTGTGGTCCTGGGTTCAAATCCGACTAAGGGCAACATCTGCAAAGAGTTTGAATGTTCTCTGTGTTTGTGTAGGTTTCGTCTGGGCAACACATTTTTTTTTTCTTTCGGCGCTGGGGCCGCTGTTACTTCTCATGGCATTGCACTGCCATTTGTATTTTTAAAAAAAGCCCCCGTAATGGGGGCGGGGCTTACCGGCTTAAGCCGGTACAGTTGGCAACATAGAGTGCATGGCATAGCGTCGGAGCCGGGGGCTGGGCTTACCGCGATGGGGGCGGGACTTACCGGCATAAGCCCGGTACAGCTAGCAACACATAGCGCCGGAGGCGGGGCTTACCGCGATGGGGGCGGGGCTTACCGGCATAAGCCCGGTACAGCTGGCAACATGCACTGCATGGCATAGCGTCGGAGCCGGGGGCGGGGCTTACCGCGATGGGGGCGGGGCTTACCGGCATAAGCCCGGTACAGCTGGCAGCATGCACTGCATGGCATAGCGTCGGAGCCGGGGGCGGGCTTACCGCGATGGGGGCGGGGCTTACCGGCTTAAGCCCGGTACTGCTGGCAACATGCAATGCATTGCATAGCGTCGGCGCGGGGGGTGGGGCGGGGCTTACCGCGTCATGCCCGATAAAGTTTGCAACTATGGCAACATGCAATGCTATCTGCCACCTCTTCAGCAGACGCAACACTTCATTTCCTTTGGCGCTTGGTCGGCTGTTGCTTCTCATGGCATAGCAACCCCATTGTTTTTACACATGCCCCCATTCAAATGGCATTTCTGAAAAGGCAGAACGGTGGCTCAGTGGTTAGCACACTAGCCTTGCAGCGCTGTGGTCCTGGGTTCAAATCCCACTAAGGGCAACATCTGCAAAGAGTTTGAATGTTCTCTGTGTTTGTGTAGGTTTCGTCTGGGCAACACTTTTTTTTTCTTTCAGCGCTGGGGCCGCTGTTACTTCTCATGGCATTGCACTGCCATTTGTATTTCTAAAAAAGCCCCCGTAATGGGGGCGGGGCTTACCGGCTTAAGCCGGTACAGTTGGCAACATAGAGTGCATGGCATAGCGTCGGAGCCGGGGGCTGGGCTTACCGCGATGGGGGCGGGACTTACCGGCATAAGCCCGGTACAGCTAGCAACACATAGCGCCGGAGGCGGGGCTTACCGCGATGGGGGCGGGGCTTACCGGCATAAGCCCGGTACAGCTGGCAGCATGCACTGCATGGCATAGCGTCGGAGCCGGAGGCGGGGCTTACCGCGATGGGGGCGGGGCTTACCGGCATAAGCCCGGTACAGCTGGCAACATGCACTGCATGGCATAACGTCGGAGCCGGGGGCGGGCTTACCGCGATGGGGGCGGGGCTTACCGGCTTAAGCCCGGTACGGCTGGCAACATGCAATGCATTGCATAGCGTCGGCGCGGGAGGGGGGGCGGGGCTTACCGCGTCATGCCCGATAAAGTTTGCAACTATGGCAACATGCAATGCTATCTGCCACCTCTTCAGCAGACGCAACACTTCATTTCCTTTGGCGCTTGGTCGGCTGTTGCTTCTCATGGCATAGCAACCCCATTGTTTTTACACATGCCCCCATTCAAAAGAAAAGGCAGAACGGTGGCTCAGTGGTTAGCACACTAGCCTTGCAGCGCTGTGGTCCTGGGTTCAAATCCCACTAAGGGCAACATCTGCAAAGAGTTTGAATGTTCTCTGTGTTTGTGTAGGTTTCGTCTGGGCAACACATTTTTTTTTTCTTTCGGCGCTGGGGCCGCTGTTACTTCTCATGGCATTGCACTGCCATTTGTATTTTTAAAAAAAGCCCCCGTAATGGGGGCGGGGCTTACCGGCTTAAGCCGGTACAGTTGGCAACATAGAGTGCATGGCATAGCGTCGGAGCCGGGGGCTGGGCTTACCGCGATGGGGGCGGGACTTACCGGCATAAGCCCGGTACAGCTAGCAACACATAGCGCCGGAGGCGGGGCTTACCGCGATGGGGGCGGGGCTTACCGGCATAAGCCCGGTACAGCTGGCAACATGCACTGCATGGCATAGCGTCGGAGCCGGGGGCGGGGCTGACCGCGATGGGGGCGGGGCTTACCGGCATAAGCCCGGTACAGCTGGCAACATGCACTGCATGGCATAACGTCGGAGCCGGGGGCGGGCTTACCGCGATGGGGGCGGGGCTTACCGGCTTAAGCCCGGTACGGCTGGCAACATGCAATGCATTGCATAACGTCGGCGCGGGAGGGGGGGCGGGGCTTACCGCGTCATGCCCGATAAAGTTTGCAACTATGGCAACATGCAATGCTATCTGCCACCTCTTCAGCAGACGCAACACTTCATTTCCTTTGGCGCTTGGTCGGCTGTTGCTTCTCATGGCATAGCAACCCCATTGTTTTTACACATGCCCCCATTCAAAAGAAAAGGCAGAACGGTGGCTCAGTGGTTAGCACACTAGCCTTGCAGCGCTGTGGTCCTGGGTTCAAATCCGACTAAGGGCAACATCTGCAAAGAGTTTGAATGTTCTCTGTGTTTGTGTAGGTTTCGTCTGGGCAACACATTTTTTTTTTCTTTCGGCGCTGGGGCCGCTGTTACTTCTCATGGCATTGCACTGCCATTTGTATTTTTAAAAAAAGCCCCCGTAATGGGGGCGGGGCTTACCGGCTTAAGCCGGTACAGTTGGCAACATAGAGTGCATGGCATAGCGTCGGAGCCGGGGGCTGGGCTTACCGCGATGGGGGCGGGACTTACCGGCATAAGCCCGGTACAGCTAGCAACACATAGCGCCGGAGGCGGGGCTTACCGCGATGGGGGCGGGGCTTACCGGCATAAGCCCGGTACAGCTGGCAACATGCACTGCATGGCATAGCGTCGGAGCCGGGGGCGGGGCTTACCGCGATGGGGGCGGGGCTTACCGGCATAAGCCCGGTACAGCTGGCAGCATGCACTGCATGGCATAGCGTCGGAGCCGGGGGCGGGCTTACCGCGATGGGGGCGGGGCTTACCGGCTTAAGCCCGGTACTGCTGGCAACATGCAATGCATTGCATAGCGTCGGCGCGGGGGGTGGGGCGGGGCTTACCGCGTCATGCCCGATAAAGTTTGCAACTATGGCAACATGCAATGCTATCTGCCACCTCTTCAGCAGACGCAACACTTCATTTCCTTTGGCGCTTGGTCGGCTGTTGCTTCTCATGGCATAGCAACCCCATTGTTTTTACACATGCCCCCATTCAAATGGCATTTCTGAAAAGGCAGAACGGTGGCTCAGTGGTTAGCACACTAGCCTTGCAGCGCTGTGGTCCTGGGTTCAAATCCCACTAAGGGCAACATCTGCAAAGAGTTTGAATGTTCTCTGTGTTTGTGTAGGTTTCGTCTGGGCAACACATTTTTTTTTTCTTTCGGCGCTGGGGCCGCTGTTACTTCTCATGGCATTGCACTGCCATTTGTATTTTTAAAAAAAGCCCCCGTATTGGGGGCGGGGCTTACCGGCTTAAGCCGGTACAGTTGGCAACATAGAGTGCATGGCATAGCGTCGGAGCCGGGGGCTGGGCTTACCGCGATGGGGGCGGGACTTACCGGCATAAGCCCGGTACAGCTAGCAACACATAGCGCCGGAGGCGGGGCTTACCGCGATGGGGGCGGGGCTTACCGGCATAAGCCCGGTACAGCTGGCAACATGCACTGCATGGCATAGCGTCGGAGCCGGGGGCGGGGCTTACCGCGATGGGGGCGGGGCTTACCGGCATAAGCCCGGTACAGCTGGCAACATGCACTGCATGGCATAGCGTCGGAGCCGGCGGCGGGGCTTACCGCGATGGGGGCGGGGCTTACCGGCATAAGCCCGGTACAGCTGGCAGCATGCACTGCATGGCATAGCGTCGGAGCCGGAGGCGGGGCTTACCGCGATGGGGGCGGGGCTTACCGGCATAAGCCCGGTACAGCTGGCAACATGCACTGCATGGCATAACGTCGGAGCCGGGGGCGGGCTTACCGCGATGGGGGCGGGGCTTACCGGCTTAAGCCCGGTACGGCTGGCAACATGCAATGCATTGCATAGCGTCGGCGCGGGAGGGGGGGCGGGGCTTACCGCGTCATGCCCGATAAAGTTTGCAACTATGGCAACATGCAATGCTATCTGCCACCTCTTCAGCAGACGCAACACTTCATTTCCTTTGGCGCTTGGTCGGCTGTTGCTTCTCATGGCATAGCAACCCCATTGTTTTTACACATGCCCCCATTCAAAAGAAAAGGCAGAACGGTGGCTCAGTGGTTAGCACACTAGCCTTGCAGCGCTGTGGTCCTGGGTTCAAATCCGACTAAGGGCAACATCTGCAAAGAGTTTGAATGTTCTCTGTGTTTGTGTAGGTTTCGTCTGGGCAACACATTTTTTTTTTCTTTCGGCGCTGGGGCCGCTGTTACTTCTCATGGCATTGCACTGCCATTTGTATTTTTAAAAAAAGCCCCCGTAATGGGGGCGGGGCTTACCGGCTTAAGCCGGTACAGTTGGCAACATAGAGTGCATGGCATAGCGTCGGAGCCGGGGGCTGGGCTTACCGCGATGGGGGCGGGACTTACCGGCATAAGCCCGGTACAGCTAGCAACACATAGCGCCGGAGGCGGGGCTTACCGCGATGGGGGCGGGGCTTACCGGCATAAGCCCGGTACAGCTGGCAACATGCACTGCATGGCATAGCGTCGGAGCCGGGGGCGGGGCTTACCGCGATGGGGGCGGGGCTTACCGGCATAAGCCCGGTACAGCTGGCAGCATGCACTGCATGGCATAGCGTCGGAGCCGGGGGCGGGCTTACCGCGATGGGGGCGGGGCTTACCGGCTTAAGCCCGGTACTGCTGGCAACATGCAATGCATTGCATAGCGTCGGCGCGGGGGGTGGGGCGGGGCTTACCGCGTCATGCCCGATAAAGTTTGCAACTATGGCAACATGCAATGCTATCTGCCACCTCTTCAGCAGACGCAACACTTCATTTCCTTTGGCGCTTGGTCGGCTGTTGCTTCTCATGGCATAGCAACCCCATTGTTTTTACACATGCCCCCATTCAAATGGCATTTCTGAAAAGGCAGAACGGTGGCTCAGTGGTTAGCACACTAGCCTTGCAGCGCTGTGGTCCTGGGTTCAAATCCCACTAAGGGCAACATCTGCAAAGAGTTTGAATGTTCTCTGTGTTTGTGTAGGTTTCGTCTGGGCAACACATTTTTTTTTTCTTTCGGCGCTGGGGCCGCTGTTACTTCTCATGGCATTGCACTGCCATTTGTATTTTTAAAAAAAGCCCCCGTAATGGGGGCGGGGCTTACCGGCTTAAGCCGGTACAGTTGGCAACATAGAGTGCATGGCATAGCGTCGGAGCCGGGGGCTGGGCTTACCGCGATGGGGGCGGGACTTACCGGCATAAGCCCGGTACAGCTAGCAACACATAGCGCCGGAGGCGGGGCTTACCGCGATGGGGGCGGGGCTTACCGGCATAAGCCCGGTACAGCTGGCAACATGCACTGCATGGCATAGCGTCGGAGCCGGGGGCGGGGCTTACCGCGATGGGGGCGGGGCTTACCGGCATAAGCCCGGTACAGCTGGCAACATGCACTGCATGGCATAGCGTCGGAGCCGGCGGCGGGGCTTACCGCGATGGGGGCGGGGCTTACCGGCATAAGCCCGGTACAGCTGGCAGCATGCACTGCATGGCATAGCGTCGGAGCCGGAGGCGGGGCTTACCGCGATGGGGGCGGGGCTTACCGGCATAAGCCCGGTACAGCTGGCAACATGCACTGCATGGCATAACGTCGGAGCCGGGGGCGGGCTTACCGCGATGGGGGCGGGGCTTACCGGCTTAAGCCCGGTACGGCTGGCAACATGCAATGCATTGCATAGCGTCGGCGCGGGAGGGGGGGCGGGGCTTACCGCGTCATGCCCGATAAAGTTTGCAACTATGGCAACATGCAATGCTATCTGCCACCTCTTCAGCAGACGCAACACTTCATTTCCTTTGGCGCTTGGTCGGCTGTTGCTTCTCATGGCATAGCAACCCCATTGTTTTTACACATGCCCCCATTCAAAAGAAAAGGCAGAACGGTGGCTCAGTGGTTAGCACACTAGCCTTGCAGCGCTGTGGTCCTGGGTTCAAATCCCACTAAGGGCAACATCTGCAAAGAGTTTGAATGTTCTCTGTGTTTGTGTAGGTTTCGTCTGGGCAACACATTTTTTTTTTCTTTCGGCGCTGGGGCCGCTGTTACTTCTCATGGCATTGCACTGCCATTTGTATTTTTAAAAAAAGCCCCCGTAATGGGGGCGGGGCTTACCGGCTTAAGCCGGTACAGTTGGCAACATAGAGTGCATGGCATAGCGTCGGAGCCGGGGGCTGGGCTTACCGCGATGGGGGCGGGACTTACCGGCATAAGCCCGGTACAGCTAGCAACACATAGCGCCGGAGGCGGGGCTTACCGCGATGGGGGCGGGGCTTACCGGCATAAGCCCGGTACAGCTGGCAACATGCACTGCATGGCATAGCGTCGGAGCCGGGGGCGGGGCTTACCGCGATGGGGGCGGGGCTTACCGGCATAAGCCCGGTACAGCTGGCAACATGCACTGCATGGCATAGCGTCGGAGCCGGGGGCGGGGCTTACCGCGATGGGGGCGGGGCTTACCGGCATAAGCCCGGTACAGCTGGCAACATGCACTGCATGGCATAACGTCGGAGCCGGGGGCGGGCTTACCGCGATGGGGGCGGGGCTTACCGGCTTAAGCCCGGTACGGCTGGCAACATGCAATGCATTGCATAACGTCGGCGCGGGAGGGGGGGCGGGGCTTACCGCGTCATGCCCGATAAAGTTTGCAACTATGGCAACATGCAATGCTATCTGCCACCTCTTCAGCAGACGCAACACTTCATTTCCTTTGGCGCTTGGTCGGCTGTTGCTTCTCATGGCATAGCAACCCCATTGTTTTTACACATGCCCCCATTCAAAAGAAAAGGCAGAACGGTGGCTCAGTGGTTAGCACACTAGCCTTGCAGCGCTGTGGTCCTGGGTTCAAATCCGACTAAGGGCAACATCTGCAAAGAGTTTGAATGTTCTCTGTGTTTGTGTAGGTTTCGTCTGGGCAACACATTTTTTTTTTCTTTCGGCGCTGGGGCCGCTGTTACTTCTCATGGCATTGCACTGCCATTTGTATTTTTAAAAAAAGCCCCCGTAATGGGGGCGGGGCTTACCGGCTTAAGCCGGTACAGTTGGCAACATAGAGTGCATGGCATAGCGTCGGAGCCGGGGGCTGGGCTTACCGCGATGGGGGCGGGACTTACCGGCATAAGCCCGGTACAGCTAGCAACACATAGCGCCGGAGGCGGGGCTTACCGCGATGGGGGCGGGGCTTACCGGCATAAGCCCGGTACAGCTGGCAACATGCACTGCATGGCATAGCGTCGGAGCCGGGGGCGGGGCTTACCGCGATGGGGGCGGGGCTTACCGGCAATAGGCCCGGTACAGCTGGCAGCATGCACTGCATGGCATAGCGTCGGAGCCGGGGGCGGGCTTACCGCGATGGGGGCGGGGCTTACCGGCTTAAGCCCGGTACTGCTGGCAACATGCAATGCATTGCATAGCGTCGGCGCGGGGGGTGGGGCGGGGCTTACCGCGTCATGCCCGATAAAGTTTGCAACTATGGCAACATGCAATGCTATCTGCCACCTCTTCAGCAGACGCAACACTTCATTTCCTTTGGCGCTTGGTCGGCTGTTGCTTCTCATGGCATAGCAACCCCATTGTTTTTACACATGCCCCCATTCAAATGGCATTTCTGAAAAGGCAGAACGGTGGCTCAGTGGTTAGCACACTAGCCTTGCAGCGCTGTGGTCCTGGGTTCAAATCCCACTAAGGGCAACATCTGCAAAGAGTTTGAATGTTCTCTGTGTTTGTGTAGGTTTCGTCTGGGCAACACATTTTTTTTTTCTTTCGGCGCTGGGGCCGCTGTTACTTCTCATGGCATTGCACTGCCATTTGTATTTTTAAAAAAAGCCCCCGTAATGGGGGCGGGGCTTACCGGCTTAAGCCGGTACAGTTGGCAACATAGAGTGCATGGCATAGCGTCGGAGCCGGGGGCTGGGCTTACCGCGATGGGGGCGGGACTTACCGGCATAAGCCCGGTACAGCTAGCAACACATAGCGCCGGAGGCGGGGCTTACCGCGATGGGGGCGGGGCTTACCGGCATAAGCCCGGTACAGCTGGCAACATGCACTGCATGGCATAGCGTCGGAGCCGGGGGCGGGGCTTACCGCGATGGGGGCGGGGCTTACCGGCATAAGCCCGGTACAGCTGGCAACATGCACTGCATGGCATAGCGTCGGAGCCGGCGGCGGGGCTTACCGCGATGGGGGCGGGGCTTACCGGCATAAGCCCGGTACAGCTGGCAGCATGCACTGCATGGCATAGCGTCGGAGCCGGAGGCGGGGCTTACCGCGATGGGGGCGGGGCTTACCGGCATAAGCCCGGTACAGCTGGCAACATGCACTGCATGGCATAACGTCGGAGCCGGGGGCGGGCTTACCGCGATGGGGGCGGGGCTTACCGGCTTAAGCCCGGTACGGCTGGCAACATGCAATGCATTGCATAGCGTCGGCGCGGGAGGGGGGGCGGGGCTTACCGCGTCATGCCCGATAAAGTTTGCAACTATGGCAACATGCAATGCTATCTGCCACCTCTTCAGCAGACGCAACACTTCATTTCCTTTGGCGCTTGGTCGGCTGTTGCTTCTCATGGCATAGCAACCCCATTGTTTTTACACATGCCCCCATTCAAAAGAAAAGGCAGAACGGTGGCTCAGTGGTTAGCACACTAGCCTTGCAGCGCTGTGGTCCTGGGTTCAAATCCGACTAAGGGCAACATCTGCAAAGAGTTTGAATGTTCTCTGTGTTTGTGTAGGTTTCGTCTGGGCAACACATTTTTTTTTTCTTTCGGCGCTGGGGCCGCTGTTACTTCTCATGGCATTGCACTGCCATTTGTATTTTTAAAAAAAGCCCCCGTAATGGGGGCGGGGCTTACCGGCTTAAGCCGGTACAGTTGGCAACATAGAGTGCATGGCATAGCGTCGGAGCCGGGGCTGGGCTTACCGCGATGGGGGCGGGACTTACCGGCATAAGCCCGGTACAGCTAGCAACACATAGCGCCGGAGGCGGGGCTTACCGCGATGGGGGCGGGGCTTACCGGCATAAGCCCGGTACAGCTGGCAACATGCACTGCATGGCATAGCGTCGGAGCCGGGGGCGGGGCTTACCGCGATGGGGGCGGGGCTTACCGGCATAAGCCCGGTACAGCTGGCAGCATGCACTGCATGGCATAGCGTCGGAGCCGGGGGCGGGCTTACCGCGATGGGGGCGGGGCTTACCGGCTTAAGCCCGGTACTGCTGGCAACATGCAATGCATTGCATAGCGTCGGCGCGGGGGGTGGGGCGGGGCTTACCGCGTCATGCCCGATAAAGTTTGCAACTATGGCAACATGCAATGCTATCTGCCACCTCTTCAGCAGACGCAACACTTCATTTCCTTTGGCGCTTGGTCGGCTGTTGCTTCTCATGGCATAGCAACCCCATTGTTTTTACACATGCCCCCATTCAAATGGCATTTCTGAAAAGGCAGAACGGTGGCTCAGTGGTTAGCACACTAGCCTTGCAGCGCTGTGGTCCTGGGTTCAAATCCCACTAAGGGCAACATCTGCAAAGAGTTTGAATGTTCTCTGTGTTTGTGTAGGTTTCGTCTGGGCAACACATTTTTTTTTTCTTTCGGTGCTGGGGCCGCTGTTACTTCTCATGGCATTGCACTGCCATTTGTATTTTTAAAAAAAGCCCCCGTAATGGGGGCGGGGCTTACCGGCTTAAGCCGGTACAGTTGGCAACATAGAGTGCATGGCATAGCGTCGGAGCCGGGGGCTGGGCTTACCGCGATGGGGGCGGGACTTACCGGCATAAGCCCGGTACAGCTAGCAACACATAGCGCCGGAGGCGGGGCTTACCGCGATGGGGGCGGGGCTTACCGGCATAAGCCCGGTACAGCTGGCAACATGCACTGCATGGCATAGCGTCGGAGCCGGGGGCGGGGCTTACCGCGATGGGGGCGGGGCTTACCGGCATAAGCCCGGTACAGCTGGCAACATGCACTGCATGGCATAGCGTCGGAGCCGGCGGCGGGGCTTACCGCGATGGGGGCGGGGCTTACCGGCATAAGCCCGGTACAGCTGGCAGCATGCACTGCATGGCATAGCGTCGGAGCCGGAGGCGGGGCTTACCGCGATGGGGGCGGGGCTTACCGGCATAAGCCCGGTACAGCTGGCAACATGCACTGCATGGCATAACGTCGGAGCCGGGGGCGGGCTTACCGCGATGGGGGCGGGGCTTACCGGCTTAAGCCCGGTACGGCTGGCAACATGCAATGCATTGCATAGCGTCGGCGCGGGAGGGGGGGCGGGGCTTACCGCGTCATGCCCGATAAAGTTTGCAACTATGGCAACATGCAATGCTATCTGCCACCTCTTCAGCAGACGCAACACTTCATTTCCTTTGGCGCTTGGTCGGCTGTGGCTTCTCATGGCATAGCAACCCCATTGTTTTTACACATGCCCCCATTCAAAAGAAAAGGCAGAACGGTGGCTCAGTGGTTAGCACACTAGCCTTGCAGCGCTGTGGTCCTGGGTTCAAATCCCACTAAGGGCAACATCTGCAAAGAGTTTGAATGTTCTCTGTGTTTGTGTAGGTTTCGTCTGGGCAACACATTTTTTTTTCTTTCGGCGCTGGGGCCGCTGTTACTTCTCATGGCATTGCACTGCCATTTGTATTTTTAAAAAAAGCCCCCGTAATGGGGGCGGGGCTTACCGGCTTAAGCCGGTACAGTTGGCAACATAGAGTGCATGGCATAGCGTCGGAGCCGGGGGCTGGGCTTACCGCGATGGGGGCGGGACTTACCGGCATAAGCCCGGTACAGCTAGCAACACATAGCGCCGGAGGCGGGGCTTACCGCGATGGGGGCGGGGCTTACCGGCATAAGCCCGGTACAGCTGGCAACATGCACTGCATGGCATAGCGTCGGAGCCGGGGGCGGGGCTTACCGCGATGGGGGCGGGGCTTACCGGCATAAGCCCGGTACAGCTGGCAACATGCACTGCATGGCATAGCGTCGGAGCCGGGGGCGGGCTTACCGCGATGGGGGCGGGGCTTACCGGCTTAAGCCCGGTACTGCTGGCAACATGCAATGCATTGCATAGCGTCGGCGCGGGGGGTGGGGCGGGGCTTACCGCGTCATGCCCGATAAAGTTTGCAACTATGGCAACATGCAATGCTATCTGCCACCTCTTCAGCAGACGCAACACTTCATTTCCTTTGGCGCTTGGTCGGCTGTTGCTTCTCATGGCATAGCAACCCCATTGTTTTTACACATGCCCCCATTCAAATGGCATTTCTGAAAAGGCAGAACGGTGGCTCAGTGGTTAGCACACTAGCCTTGCAGCGCTGTGGTCCTGGGTTCAAATCCCACTAAGGGCAACATCTGCAAAGAGTTTGAATGTTCTCTGTGTTTGTGTAGGTTTCGTCTGGGCAACACTTTTTTTTTCTTTCAGCGCTAGGGCCGCTGTTACTTCTCATGGCATTGCACTGCCATTTGTATTTTTAAAAAAGCCCCCGTAATGGGGGCGGGGCTTACCGGCTTAAGCCGGTACAGTTGGCAACATAGAGTGCATGGCATAGCGTCGGAGCCGGGGGCTGGGCTTACCGCGATGGGGGCGGGACTTACCGGCATAAGCCCGGTACAGCTAGCAACACATAGCGCCGGAGGCGGGGCTTACCGCGATGGGGGCGGGGCTTACCGGCATAAGCCCGGTACAGCTGGCAGCATGCACTGCATGGCATAGCGTCGGAGCCGGAGGCGGGGCTTACCGCGATGGGGGCGGGGCTTACCGGCATAAGCCCGGTACAGCTGGCAACATGCACTGCATGGCATAACGTCGGAGCCGGGGGCGGGCTTACCGCGATGGGGGCGGGGCTTACCGGCTTAAGCCCGGTACGGCTGGCAACATGCAATGCATTGCATAGCGTCGGCGCGGGAGGGGGGGCGGGGCTTACCGCGTCATGCCCGATAAAGTTTGCAACTATGGCAACATGCAATGCTATCTGCCACCTCTTCAGCAGACGCAACACTTCATTTCCTTTGGCGCTTGGTCGGCTGTT
This sequence comes from Dendropsophus ebraccatus, assembly GCF_027789765.1. NCBI lineage: Eukaryota > Metazoa > Chordata > Amphibia > Anura > Hylidae > Dendropsophus > Dendropsophus ebraccatus. The sequence continues at coordinate 147,909 of NW_027209941.1, read as the reverse complement.
GCTTCTCATGGCATAGCAACCCCATTGTTTTTACACATGCCCCCATTCAAAAGAAAAGGCAGAACGGTGGCTCAGTGGTTAGCACACTAGCCTTGCAGCGCTGTGGTCCTGGGTTCAAATCCCACTAAGGGCAACATCTGCAAAGAGTTTGAATGTTCTCTGTGTTTGTGTAGGTTTCGTCTGGGCAACACATTTTTTTTTTCTTTCGGCGCTGGGGCCGCTGTTACTTCTCATGGCATTGCACTGCCATTTGTATTTTTAAAAAAAGCCCCCGTAATGGGGGCGGGGCTTACCGGCTTAAGCCGGTACAGTTGGCAACATAGAGTGCATGGCATAGCGTCGGAGCCGGGGGCTGGGCTTACCGCGATGGGGGCGGGACTTACCGGCATAAGCCCGGTACAGCTAGCAACACATAGCGCCGGAGGCGGGGCTTACCGCGATGGGGGCGGGGCTTACCGGCATAAGCCCGGTACAGCTGGCAACATGCACTGCATGGCATAGCGTCGGAGCCGGGGGCGGGGCTTACCGCGATGGGGGCGGGGCTTACCGGCATAAGCCCGGTACAGCTGGCAACATGCACTGCATGGCATAACGTCGGAGCCGGGGGCGGGCTTACCGCGATGGGGGCGGGGCTTACCGGCTTAAGCCCGGTACGGCTGGCAACATGCAATGCATTGCATAACGTCGGCGCGGGAGGGGGGGCGGGGCTTACCGCGTCATGCCCGATAAAGTTTGCAACTATGGCAACATGCAATGCTATCTGCCACCTCTTCAGCAGACGCAACACTTCATTTCCTTTGGCGCTTGGTCGGCTGTTGCTTCTCATGGCATAGCAACCCCATTGTTTTTACACATGCCCCCATTCAAAAGAAAAGGCAGAACGGTGGCTCAGTGGTTAGCACACTAGCCTTGCAGCGCTGTGGTCCTGGGTTCAAATCCGACTAAGGGCAACATCTGCAAAGAGTTTGAATGTTCTCTGTGTTTGTGTAGGTTTCGTCTGGGCAACACATTTTTTTTTTCTTTCGGCGCTGGGGCCGCTGTTACTTCTCATGGCATTGCACTGCCATTTGTATTTTTAAAAAAAGCCCCCGTAATGGGGGCGGGGCTTACCGGCTTAAGCCGGTACAGTTGGCAACATAGAGTGCATGGCATAGCGTCGGAGCCGGGGGCTGGGCTTACCGCGATGGGGGCGGGACTTACCGGCATAAGCCCGGTACAGCTAGCAACACATAGCGCCGGAGGCGGGGCTTACCGCGATGGGGGCGGGGCTTACCGGCATAAGCCCGGTACAGCTGGCAACATGCACTGCATGGCATAGCGTCGGAGCCGGGGGCGGGGCTTACCGCGATGGGGGCGGGGCTTACCGGCATAAGCCCGGTACAGCTGGCAGCATGCACTGCATGGCATAGCGTCGGAGCCGGGGGCGGGCTTACCGCGATGGGGGCGGGGCTTACCGGCTTAAGCCCGGTACTGCTGGCAACATGCAATGCATTGCATAGCGTCGGCGCGGGGGGTGGGGCGGGGCTTACCGCGTCATGCCCGATAAAGTTTGCAACTATGGCAACATGCAATGCTATCTGCCACCTCTTCAGCAGACGCAACACTTCATTTCCTTTGGCGCTTGGTCGGCTGTTGCTTCTCATGGCATAGCAACCCCATTGTTTTTACACATGCCCCCATTCAAATGGCATTTCTGAAAAGGCAGAACGGTGGCTCAGTGGTTAGCACACTAGCCTTGCAGCGCTGTGGTCCTGGGTTCAAATCCCACTAAGGGCAACATCTGCAAAGAGTTTGAATGTTCTCTGTGTTTGTGTAGGTTTCGTCTGGGCAACACTTTTTTTTTCTTTCAGCGCTAGGGCCGCTGTTACTTCTCATGGCATTGCACTGCCATTTGTATTTTTAAAAAAGCCCCCGTAATGGGGGCGGGGCTTACCGGCTTAAGCCGGTACAGTTGGCAACATAGAGTGCATGGCATAGCGTCGGAACCGGGGGCTGGGCTTACCGCGATGGGGGCGGGACTTACCGGCATAAGCCCGGTACAGCTAGCAACACATAGCGCCGGAGGCGGGGCTTACCGCGATGGGGGCGGGGCTTACCGGCATAAGCCCGGTACAGCTGGCAGCATGCACTGCATGGCATAGCGTCGGAGCCGGAGGCGGGGCTTACCGCGATGGGGGCGGGGCTTACCGGCATAAGCCCGGTACAGCTGGCAACATGCACTGCATGGCATAACGTCGGAGCCGGGGGCGGGCTTACCGCGATGGGGGCGGGGCTTACCGGCTTAAGCCCGGTACGGCTGGCAACATGCAATGCATTGCATAGCGTCGGCGCGGGAGGGGGGGCGGGGCTTACCGCGTCATGCCCGATAAAGTTTGCAACTATGGCAACATGCAATGCTATCTGCCACCTCTTCAGCAGACGCAACACTTCATTTCCTCTGGCGCTTGGTCGGCTGTTGCTTCTCATGGCATAGCAACCCCATTGTTTTTACACATGCCCCCATTCAAAAGAAAAGGCAGAACGGTGGCTCAGTGGTTAGCACACTAGCCTTGCAGCGCTGTGGTCCTGGGTTCAAATCCCACTAAGGGCAACATCTGCAAAGAGTTTGAATGTTCTCTGTGTTTGTGTAGGTTTCGTCTGGGCAACACATTTTTTTTTTCTTTCGGCGCTGGGGCCGCTGTTACTTCTCATGGCATTGCACTGCCATTTGTATTTTTAAAAAAAGCCCCCGTAATGGGGGCGGGGCTTACCGGCTTAAGCCGGTACAGTTGGCAACATAGAGTGCATGGCATAGCGTCGGAGCCGGGGGCTGGGCTTACCGCGATGGGGGCGGGACTTACCGGCATAAGCCCGGTACAGCTAGCAACACATAGCGCCGGAGGCGGGGCTTACCGCGATGGGGGCGGGGCTTACCGGCATAAGCCCGGTACAGCTGGCAACATGCACTGCATGGCATAGCGTCGGAGCCGGGGGCGGGGCTTACCGCGATGGGGGCGGGGCTTACCGGCATAAGCCCGGTACAGCTGGCAACATGCACTGCATGGCATAGCGTCGGAGCCGGCGGCGGGGCTTACCGCGATGGGGGCGGGGCTTACCGGCATAAGCCCGGTACAGCTGGCAGCATGCACTGCATGGCATAGCGTCGGAGCCGGAGGCGGGGCTTACCGCGATGGGGGCGGGGCTTACCGGCATAAGCCCGGTACAGCTGGCAACATGCACTGCATGGCATAACGTCGGAGCCGGGGGCGGGCTTACCGCGATGGGGGCGGGGCTTACCGGCTTAAGCCCGGTACGGCTGGCAACATGCAATGCATTGCATAGCGTCGGCGCGGGAGGGGGGCGGGGCTTACCGCGTCATGCCCGATAAAGTTTGCAACTATGGCAACATGCAATGCTATCTGCCACCTCTTCAGCAGACGCAACACTTCATTTCCTTTGGCGCTTGGTCGGCTGTTGCTTCTCATGGCATAGCAACCCCATTGTTTTTACACATGCCCCCATTCAAAAGAAAAGGCAGAACGGTGGCTCAGTGGTTAGCACACTAGCCTTGCAGCGCTGTGGTCCTGGGTTCAAATCCGACTAAGGGCAACATCTGCAAAGAGTTTGAATGTTCTCTGTGTTTGTGTAGGTTTCGTCTGGGCAACACATTTTTTTTTTCTTTCGGCGCTGGGGCCGCTGTTACTTCTCATGGCATTGCACTGCCATTTGTATTTTTAAAAAAAGCCCCCGTAATGGGGGCGGGGCTTACCGGCTTAAGCCGGTACAGTTGGCAACATAGAGTGCATGGCATAGCGTCGGAGCCGGGGGCTGGGCTTACCGCGATGGGGGCGGGACTTACCGGCATAAGCCCGGTACAGCTAGCAACACATAGCGCCGGAGGCGGGGCTTACCGCGATGGGGGCGGGGCTTACCGGCATAAGCCCGGTACAGCTGGCAACATGCACTGCATGGCATAGCGTCGGAGCCGGGGGCGGGGCTTACCGCGATGGGGGCGGGGCTTACCGGCATAAGCCCGGTACAGCTGGCAACATGCACTGCATGGCATAGCGTCGGAGCCGGAGGCGGGGCTTACCGCGATGGGGGCGGGGCTTACCGGCATAAGCCCGGTACAGCTGGCAGCATGCACTGCATGGCATAGCGTCGGAGCCGGGGGCGGGCTTACCGCGATGGGGGCGGGGCTTACCGGCTTAAGCCCGGTACTGCTGGCAACATGCAATGCATTGCATAGCGTCGGCGCGGGGGGTGGGGCGGGGCTTACCGCGTCATGCCCGATAAAGTTTGCAACTATGGCAACATGCAATGCTATCTGCCACCTCTTCAGCAGACGCAACACTTCATTTCCTTTGGCGCTTGGTCGGCTGTTGCTTCTCATGGCATAGCAACCCCATTGTTTTTACACATGCCCCCATTCAAATGGCATTTCTGAAAAGGCAGAACGGTGGCTCAGTGGTTAGCACACTAGCCTTGCAGCGCTGTGGTCCTGGGTTCAAATCCCACTAAGGGCAACATCTGCAAAGAGTTTGAATGTTCTCTGTGTTTGTGTAGGTTTCGTCTGGGCAACACTTTTTTTTTCTTTCAGCGCTAGGGCCGCTGTTACTTCTCATGGCATTGCACTGCCATTTGTATTTTTAAAAAAGCCCCCGTAATGGGGGCGGGGCTTACCGGCTTAAGCCGGTACAGTTGGCAACATAGAGTGCATGGCATAGCGTCGGAGCCGGGGGCTGGGCTTACCGCGATGGGGGCGGGACTTACCGGCATAAGCCCGGTACAGCTAGCAACACATAGCGCCGGAGGCGGGGCTTACCGCGATGGGGGCGGGGCTTACCGGCATAAGCCCGGTACAGCTGGCAACATGCACTGCATGGCATAGCGTCGGAGCCGGGGGCGGGGCTTACCGCGATGGGGGCGGGGCTTACCGGCATAAGCCCGGTACAGCTGGCAACATGCACTGCATGGCATAGCGTCGGAGCCGGCGGCGGGGCTTACCGCGATGGGGGCGGGGCTTACCGGCATAAGCCCGGTACAGCTGGCAGCATGCACTGCATGGCATAGCGTCGGAGCCGGAGGCGGGGCTTACCGCGATGGGGGCGGGGCTTACCGGCATAAGCCCGGTACAGCTGGCAACATGCACTGCATGGCATAACGTCGGAGCCGGGGGCGGGCTTACCGCGATGGGGGCGGGGCTTACCGGCTTAAGCCCGGTACGGCTGGCAACATGCAATGCATTGCATAGCGTCGGCGCGGGAGGGGGGGCGGGGCTTACCGCGTCATGCCCGATAAAGTTTGCAACTATGGCAACATGCAATGCTATCTGCCACCTCTTCAGCAGACGCAACACTTCATTTCCTTTGGCGCTTGGTCGGCTGTTGCTTCTCATGGCATAGCAACCCCATTGTTTTTACACATGCCCCCATTCAAAAGAAAAGGCAGAACGGTGGCTCAGTGGTTAGCACACTAGCCTTGCAGCGCTGTGGTCCTGGGTTCAAATCCGACTAAGGGCAACATCTGCAAAGAGTTTGAATGTTCTCTGTGTTTGTGTAGGTTTCGTCTGGGCAACACATTTTTTTTTTCTTTCGGCGCTGGGGCCGCTGTTACTTCTCATGGCATTGCACTGCCATTTGTATTTTTAAAAAAAGCCCCCGTAATGGGGGCGGGGCTTACCGGCTTAAGCCGGTACAGTTGGCAACATAGAGTGCATGGCATAGCGTCGGAGCCGGGGGCTGGGCTTACCGCGATGGGGGCGGGACTTACCGGCATAAGCCCGGTACAGCTAGCAACACATAGCGCCGGAGGCGGGGCTTACCGCGATGGGGGCGGGGCTTACCGGCATAAGCCCGGTACAGCTGGCAACATGCACTGCATGGCATAGCGTCGGAGCCGGGGGCGGGGCTTACCGCGATGGGGGCGGGGCTTACCGGCATAAGCCCGGTACAGCTGGCAACATGCACTGCATGGCATAGCGTCGGAGCCGGAGGCGGGGCTTACCGCGATGGGGGCGGGGCTTACCGGCATAAGCCCGGTACAGCTGGCAGCATGCACTGCATGGCATAGCGTCGGAGCCGGGGGCGGGCTTACCGCGATGGGGGCGGGGCTTACCGGCTTAAGCCCGGTACTGCTGGCAACATGCAATGCATTGCATAGCGTCGGCGCAGGGGGTGGGGCGGGGCTTACCGCGTCATGCCCGATAAAGTTTGCAACTATGGCAACATGCAATGCTATCTGCCACCTCTTCAGCAGACGCAACACTTCATTTCCTTTGGCGCTTGGTCGGCTGTTGCTTCTCATGGCATAGCAACCCCATTGTTTTTACACATGCCCCCATTCAAATGGCATTTCTGAAAAGGCAGAACGGTGGCTCAGTGGTTAGCACACTAGCCTTGCAGCGCTGTGGTCCTGGGTTCAAATCCCACTAAGGGCAACATCTGCAAAGAGTTTGAATGTTCTCTGTGTTTGTGTAGGTTTCGTCTGGGCAACACTTTTTTTTTCTTTCAGCGCTAGGGCCGCTGTTACTTCTCATGGCATTGCACTGCCATTTGTATTTTTAAAAAAGCCCCCGTAATGGGGGCGGGGCTTACCGGCTTAAGCCGGTACAGTTGGCAACATAGAGTGCATGGCATAGCGTCGGAGCCGGGGGCTGGGCTTACCGCGATGGGGGCGGGACTTACCGGCATAAGCCCGGTACAGCTGGCAACACATAGCGCCGGAGGCGGGGCTTACCGCGATGGGGGCGGGGCTTACCGGCATAAGCCCGGTACAGCTGGCAACATGCACTGCATTGCATAGCGTCGGCGCGGGAGGGGGGGCGGGGCTTACCGCGTCATGCCCGATAAAGTTTGCAACTATGGCAACATGCAATGCTATCTGCCACCTCTTCAGCAGACGCAACACTTCATTTCCTTTGGCGCTTGGTCGGCTTTTGCTTCTCATGGCATAGCAACCCCATTGTTTTTACACATGCCCCCATTCAAAAGAAAAGGCAGAACGGTGGCTCAGTGGTTAGCACACTAGCCTTGCAGCGCTGTGGTCCTGGGTTCAAATCCCACTAAGGGCAACATCTGCAAAGAGTTTGAATGTTCTCTGTGTTTGTGTAGGTTTCGTCTGGGCAACACATTTTTTTTTTCTTTCGGCGCTGGGGCCGCTGTTACTTCTCATGGCATTGCACTGCCATTTGTATTTTTAAAAAAAGCCCCCGTAATGGGGGCGGGGCTTACCGGCTTAAGCCGGTACAGTTGGCAACATAGAGTGCATGGCATAGCGTCGGAGCCGGGGGCTGGGCTTACCGCGATGGGGGCGGGACTTACCGGCATAAGCCCGGTACAGCTAGCAACACATAGCGCCGGAGGCGGGGCTTACCGCGATGGGGGCGGGGCTTACCGGCATAAGCCCGGTACAGCTGGCAACATGCACTGCATGGCATAGCGTCGGAGCCGGGGGCGGGGCTTACCGCGATGGGGGCGGGGCTTACCGGCATAAGCCCGGTACAGCTGGCAACATGCACTGCATGGCATAACGTCGGAGCCGGGGGCGGGCTTACCGCGATGGGGGCGGGGCTTACCGGCTTAAGCCCGGTACGGCTGGCAACATGCAATGCATTGCATAACGTCGGCGCGGGAGGGGGGGCGGGGCTTACCGCGTCATGCCCGATAAAGTTTGCAACTATGGCAACATGCAATGCTATCTGCCACCTCTTCAGCAGACGCAACACTTCATTTCCTTTGGCGCTTGGTCGGCTGTTGCTTCTCATGGCATAGCAACCCCATTGTTTTTACACATGCCCCCATTCAAAAGAAAAGGCAGAACGGTGGCTCAGTGGTTAGCACACTAGCCTTGCAGCGCTGTGGTCCTGGGTTCAAATCCGACTAAGGGCAACATCTGCAAAGAGTTTGAATGTTCTCTGTGTTTGTGTAGGTTTCGTCTGGGCAACACATTTTTTTTTTCTTTCGGCGCTGGGGCCGCTGTTACTTCTCATGGCATTGCACTGCCATTTGTATTTTTAAAAAAAGCCCCCGTAATGGGGGCGGGGCTTACCGGCTTAAGCCGGTACAGTTGGCAACATAGAGTGCATGGCATAGCGTCGGAGCCGGGGGCTGGGCTTACCGCGATGGGGGCGGGACTTACCGGCATAAGCCCGGTACAGCTAGCAACACATAGCGCCGGAGGCGGGGCTTACCGCGATGGGGGCGGGGCTTACCGGCATAAGCCCGGTACAGCTGGCAACATGCACTGCATGGCATAGCGTCGGAGCCGGGGGCGGGGCTTACCGCGATGGGGGCGGGGCTTACCGGCATAAGCCCGGTACAGCTGGCAGCATGCACTGCATGGCATAGCGTCGGAGCCGGGGGCGGGCTTACCGCGATGGGGGCGGGGCTTACCGGCTTAAGCCCGGTACTGCTGGCAACATGCAATGCATTGCATAGCGTCGGCGCGGGGGGTGGGGCGGGGCTTACCGCGTCATGCCCGATAAAGTTTGCAACTATGGCAACATGCAATGCTATCTGCCACCTCTTCAGCAGACGCAACACTTCATTTCCTTTGGCGCTTGGTCGGCTGTTGCTTCTCATGGCATAGCAACCCCATTGTTTTTACACATGCCCCCATTCAAATGGCATTTCTGAAAAGGCAGAACGGTGGCTCAGTGGTTAGCACACTAGCCTTGCAGCGCTGTGGTCCTGGGTTCAAATCCCACTAAGGGCAACATCTGCAAAGAGTTTGAATGTTCTCTGTGTTTGTGTAGGTTTCGTCTGGGCAACACTTTTTTTTTCTTTCAGCGCTAGGGCCGCTGTTACTTCTCATGGCATTGCACTGCCATTTGTATTTTTAAAAAAGCCCCCGTAATGGGGGCGGGGCTTACCGGCTTAAGCCGGTACAGTTGGCAACATAGAGTGCATGGCATAGCGTCGGAGCCGGGGGCTGGGCTTACCGCGATGGGGGCGGGACTTACCGGCATAAGCCCGGTACAGCTAGCAACACATAGCGCCGGAGGCGGGGCTTACCGCGATGGGGGCGGGGCTTACCGGCATAAGCCCGGTACAGCTGGCAGCATGCACTGCATGGCATAGCGTCGGAGCCGGAGGCGGGGCTTACCGCGATGGGGGCGGGGCTTACCGGCATAAGCCCGGTACAGCTGGCAACATGCACTGCATGGCATAACGTCGGAGCCGGGGGCGGGCTTACCGCGATGGGGGCGGGGCTTACCGGCTTAAGCCCGGTACGGCTGGCAACATGCAATGCATTGCATAGCGTCGGCGCGGGAGGGGGGGCGGGGCTTACCGCGTCATGCCCGATAAAGTTTGCAACTATGGCAACATGCAATGCTATCTGCCACCTCTTCAGCAGACGCAACACTTCATTTCCTTTGGCGCTTGGTCGGCTGTTGCTTCTCATGGCATAGCAACCCCATTGTTTTTACACATGCCCCCATTCAAAAGAAAAGGCAGAACGGTGGCTCAGTGGTTAGCACACTAGCCTTGCAGCGCTGTGGTCCTGGGTTCAAATCCCACTAAGGGCAACATCTGCAAAGAGTTTGAATGTTCTCTGTGTTTGTGTAGGTTTCGTCTGGGCAACACATTTTTTTTTTCTTTCGGCGCTGGGGCCGCTGTTACTTCTCATGGCATTGCACTGCCATTTGTATTTTTAAAAAAAGCCCCCGTAATGGGGGCGGGGCTTACCGGCTTAAGCCGGTACAGTTGGCAACATAGAGTGCATGGCATAGCGTCGGAGCCGGGGGCTGGGCTTACCGCGATGGGGGCGGGACTTACCGGCATAAGCCCGGTACAGCTAGCAACACATAGCGCCGGAGGCGGGGCTTACCGCGATGGGGGCGGGGCTTACCGGCATAAGCCCGGTACAGCTGGCAACATGCACTGCATGGCATAGCGTCGGAGCCGGGGGCGGGGCTTACCGCGATGGGGGCGGGGCTTACCGGCATAAGCCCGGTACAGCTGGCAACATGCACTGCATGGCATAACGTCGGAGCCGGGGGCGGGCTTACCGCGATGGGGGCGGGGCTTACCGGCTTAAGCCCGGTACGGCTGGCAACATGCAATGCATTGCATAACGTCGGCGCGGGAGGGGGGGCGGGGCTTACCGCGTCATGCCCGATAAAGTTTGCAACTATGGCAACATGCAATGCTATCTGCCACCTCTTCAGCAGACGCAACACTTCATTTCCTTTGGCGCTTGGTCGGCTGTTGCTTCTCATGGCATAGCAACCCCATTGTTTTTACACATGCCCCCATTCAAAAGAAAAGGCAGAACGGTGGCTCAGTGGTTAGCACACTAGCCTTGCAGCGCTGTGGTCCTGGGTTCAAATCCGACTAAGGGCAACATCTGCAAAGAGTTTGAATGTTCTCTGTGTTTGTGTAGGTTTCGTCTGGGCAACACATTTTTTTTTTTCTTTCGGCGCTGGGGCCGCTGTTACTTCTCATGGCATTGCACTGCCATTTGTATTTTTAAAAAAAGCCCCCGTAATGGGGGCGGGGCTTACCGGCTTAAGCCGGTACAGTTGGCAACATAGAGTGCATGGCATAGCGTCGGAGCCGGGGGCTGGGCTTACCGCGATGGGGGCGGGACTTACCGGCATAAGCCCGGTACAGCTAGCAACACATAGCGCCGGAGGCGGGGCTTACCGCGATGGGGGCGGGGCTTACCGGCATAAGCCCGGTACAGCTGGCAACATGCACTGCATGGCATAGCGTCGGAGCCGGGGGCGGGGCTTACCGCGATGGGGGCGGGGCTTACCGGCATAAGCCCGGTACAGCTGGCAGCATGCACTGCATGGCATAGCGTCGGAGCCGGGGGCGGGCTTACCGCGATGGGGGCGGGGCTTACCGGCTTAAGCCCGGTACTGCTGGCAACATGCAATGCATTGCATAGCGTCGGCGCGGGGGGTGGGGCGGGGCTTACCGCGTCATGCCCGATAAAGTTTGCAACTATGGCAACATGCAATGCTATCTGCCACCTCTTCAGCAGACGCAACACTTCATTTCCTTTGGCGCTTGGTCGGCTGTTGCTTCTCATGGCATAGCAACCCCATTGTTTTTACACATGCCCCCATTCAAATGGCATTTCTGAAAAGGCAGAACGGTGGCTCAGTGGTTAGCACACTAGCCTTGCAGCGCTGTGGTCCTGGGTTCAAATCCCACTAAGGGCAACATCTGCAAAGAGTTTGAATGTTCTCTGTGTTTGTGTAGGTTTCGTCTGGGCAACACTTTTTTTTTCTTTCAGCGCTAGGGCCGCTGTTACTTCTCATGGCATTGCACTGCCATTTGTATTTTTAAAAAAGCCCCCGTAATGGGGGCGGGGCTTACCGGCTTAAGCCGGTACAGTTGGCAACATAGAGTGCATGGCATAGCGTCGGAGCCGGAGGCTGGGCTTACCGCGATGGGGGCGGGACTTACCGGCATAAGCCCGGTACAGCTAGCAACACATAGCGCCGGAGGCGGGGCTTACCGCGATGGGGGCGGGGCTTACCGGCATAAGCCCGGTACAGCTGGCAGCATGCACTGCATGGCATAGCGTCGGAGCCGGAGGCGGGGCTTACCGCGATGGGGGCGGGGCTTACCGGCATAAGCCCGGTACAGCTGGCAACATGCAGTGCATGGCATAACGTCGGAGCCGGGGGCGGGCTTACCGCGATGGGGGCGGGGCTTACCGGCTTAAGCCCGGTACGGCTGGCAACATGCAATGCATTGCATAGCGTCGGCGCGGGAGGGGGGGCGGGGCTTACCGCGTCATGCCCGATAAAGTTTGCAACTATGGCAACATGCAATGCTATCTGCCACCTCTTCAGCAGACGCAACACTTCATTTCCTTTGGCGCTTGGTCGGCTGTTGCTTCTCATGGCATAGCAACCCCATTGTTTTTACACATGCCCCCATTCAAAAGAAAAGGCAGAACGGTGGCTCAGTGGTTAGCACACTAGCCTTGCAGCGCTGTGGTCCTGGGTTCAAATCCCACTAAGGGCAACATCTGCAAAGAGTTTGAATGTTCTCTGTGTTTGTGTAGGTTTCGTCTGGGCAACACATTTTTTTTTTCTTTCGGCGCTGGGGCCGCTGTTACTTCTCATGGCATTGCACTGCCATTTGTATTTTTAAAAAAAAGCCCCCGTAATGGGGGCGGGGCTTACCGGCTTAAGCCGGTACAGTTGGCAACATAGAGTGCATGGCATAGCGTCGGAGCCGGGGGCTGGGCTTACCGCGATGGGGGCGGGACTTACCGGCATAAGCCCGGTACAGCTAGCAACACATAGCGCCGGAGGCGGGGCTTACCGCGATGGGGGCGGGGCTTACCGGCATAAGCCCGGTACAGCTGGCAACATGCAGTGCATGGCATAGCGTCGGAGCCGGGGGCGGGGCTTACCGCGATGGGGGCGGGGCTTACCGGCATAAGCCCGGTACAGCTGGCAACATGCACTGCATGGCATAACGTCGGAGCCGGGGGCGGGCTTACCGCGATGGGGGCGGGGCTTACCGGCTTAAGCCCGGTACGGCTGGCAACATGCAATGCATTGCATAACGTCGGCGCGGGAGGGGGGGCGGGGCTTACCGCGTCATGCCCGATAAAGTTTGCAACTATGGCAACATGCAATGCTATCTGCCACCTCTTCAGCAGACGCAACACTTCATTTCCTTTGGCGCTTGGTCGGCTGTTGCTTCTCATGGCATAGCAACCCCATTGTTTTTACACATGCCCCCATTCAAAAGAAAAGGCAGAACGGTGGCTCAGTGGTTAGCACACTAGCCTTGCAGCGCTGTGGTCCTGGGTTCAAATCCGACTAAGGGCAACATCTGCAAAGAGTTTGAATGTTCTCTGTGTTTGTGTAGGTTTCGTCTGGGCAACACATTTTTTTTTTCTTTCGGCGCTGGGGCCGCTGTTACTTCTCATGGCATTGCACTGCCATTTGTATTTTTAAAAAAAGCCCCCGTAATGGGGGCGGGGCTTACCGGCTTAAGCCGGTACAGTTGGCAACATAGAGTGCATGGCATAGCGTCGGAGCCGGGGGCTGGGCTTACCGCGATGGGGGCGGGACTTACCGGCATAAGCCCGGTACAGCTAGCAACACATAGCGCCGGAGGCGGGGCTTACCGCGATGGGGGCGGGGCTTACCGGCATAAGCCCGGTACAGCTGGCAACATGCACTGCATGGCATAGCGTCGGAGCCGGGGGCGGGGCTTACCGCGATGGGGGCGGGGCTTACCGGCATAAGCCCGGTACAGCTGGCAGCATGCACTGCATGGCATAGCGTCGGAGCCGGGGGCGGGCTTACCGCGATGGGGGCGGGGCTTACCGGCTTAAGCCCGGTACTGCTGGCAACATGCAATGCATTGCATAGCGTCGGCGCGGGGGGTGGGGCGGGGCTTACCGCGTCATGCCCGATAAAGTTTGCAACTATGGCAACATGCAATGCTATCTGCCACCTCTTCAGCAGACGCAACACTTCATTTCCTTTGGCGCTTGGTCGGCTGTTGCTTCTCATGGCATAGCAACCCCATTGTTTTTACACATGCCCCCATTCAAATGGCATTTCTGAAAAGGCAGAACGGTGGCTCAGTGGTTAGCACACTAGCCTTGCAGCGCTGTGGTCCTGGGTTCAAATCCCACTAAGGGCAACATCTGCAAAGAGTTTGAATGTTCTCTGTGTTTGTGTAGGTTTCGTCTGGGCAACACTTTTTTTTTCTTTCAGCGCTAGGGCCGCTGTTACTTCTCATGGCATTGCACTGCCATTTGTATTTTTAAAAAGCCCCCGTAATGGGGGCGGGGCTTACCGGCTTAAGCCGGTACAGTTGGCAACATAGAGTGCATGGCATAGCGTCGGAGCCGGGGGCGGGGCTTACCGCGATGGGGGCGGGACTTACCGGCATAAGCCCGGTACAGCTAGCAACACAGAGCGCCGGAGGCGGGGCTTACCGCGATGGGGGCGGGGCTTACCGGCATAAGCCCGGTACAGCTGGCAGCATGCACTGCATGGCATAGCGTCGGAGCCGGAGGCGGGGCTTACCGCGATGGGGGCGGGGCTTACCGGCATAAGCCCGGTACAGCTGGCAACATGCACTGCATGGCATAACGTCGGAGCCGGGGGCGGGCTTACCGCGATGGGGGCGGGGCTTACCGGCTTAAGCCCGGTACGGCTGGCAACATGCAATGCATTGCATAGCGTCGGCGCGGGAGGGGGGGCGGGGCTTACCGCGTCATGCCCGATAAAGTTTGCAACTATGGCAACATGCAATGCTATCTGCCACCTCTTCAGCAGACGCAACACTTCATTTCCTTTGGCGCTTGGTCGGCTGTTGCTTCTCATGGCATAGCAACCCCATTGTTTTTACACATGCCCCCATTCAAAAGAAAAGGCAGAACGGTGGCTCAGTGGTTAGCACACTAGCCTTGCAGCGCTGTGGTCCTGGGTTCAAATCCCACTAAGGGCAACATCTGCAAAGAGTTTGAATGTTCTCTGTGTTTGTGTAGGTTTCGTCTGGGCAACACATTTTTTTTTTCTTTCGGCGCTGGGGCCGCTGTTACTTCTCATGGCATTGCACTGCCATTTGTATTTTAAAAAAAGCCCCCGTAATGGGGGCGGGGCTTACCGGCTTAAGCCGGTACAGTTGGCAACATAGAGTGCATGGCATAGCGTCGGAGCCGGGGGCTGGGCTTACCGCGATGGGGGCGGGGCTTACCGGCATAAGCCCGGTACAGCTGGCAACACAGAGCGCCGGAGGCGGGGCTTACCGCGATGGGGGCGGGGCTTACCGGCATAAGCCCGGTACAGCTGGCAACATGCACTGCATGGCATAGCGTCGGAGCCGGGGGCGGGGCTTACCGCGATGGGGGCGGGGCTTACCGGCATAAGCCCGGTACAGCTGGCAACATGCACTGCATGGCATAACGTCGGAGCCGGGGGGGGGCTTACCGCGATGGGGGCGGGGCTTACCGGCTTAAGCCCGGTACGGCTGGCAACATGCAATGCATTGCATAACGTCGGCGCGGGAGGGGGGGCGGGGCTTACCGCGTCATGCCCGATAAAGTTTGCAACTATGGCAACATGCAATGCTATCTGCCACCTCTTCAGCAGACGCAACACTTCATTTCCTTTGGCGCTTGGTCGGCTGTTGCTTCTCATGGCATAGCAACCCCATTGTTTTTACACATGCCCCCATTCAAAAGAAAAGGCAGAACGGTGGCTCAGTGGTTAGCACACTAGCCTTGCAGCGCTGTGGTCCTGGGTTCAAATCCGACTAAGGGCAACATCTGCAAAGAGTTTGAATGTTCTCTGTGTTTGTGTAGGTTTCGTCTGGGCAACACATTTTTTTTTTCTTTCGGCGCTGGGGCCGCTGTTACTTCTCATGGCATTGCACTGCCATTTGTATTTTTAAAAAAAGCCCCCGTAATGGGGGCGGGGCTTACCGGCTTAAGCCGGTACAGTTGGCAACATAGAGTGCATGGCATAGCGTCGGAGCCGGGGGCTGGGCTTACCGCGATGGGGGCGGGACTTACCGGCATAAGCCCGGTACAGCTAGCAACACATAGCGCCGGAGGCGGGGCTTACCGCGATGGGGGCGGGGCTTACCGGCATAAGCCCGGTACAGCTGGCAACATGCACTGCATGGCATAGCGTCGGAGCCGGGGGCGGGGCTTACCGCGATGGGGGCGGGGCTTACCGGCATAAGCCCGGTACAGCTGGCAGCATGCACTGCATGGCATAGCGTCGGAGCCGGGGGCGGGCTTACCGCGATGGGGGCGGGGCTTACCGGCTTAAGCCCGGTACTGCTGGCAACATGCAATGCATTGCATAGCGTCGGCGCGGGGGGTGGGGCGGGGCTTACCGCGTCATGCCCGATAAAGTTTGCAACTATGGCAACATGCAATGCTATCTGCCACCTCTTCAGCAGACGCAACACTTCATTTCCTTTGGCGCTTGGTCGGCTGTTGCTTCTCATGGCATAGCAACCCCATTGTTTTTACACATGCCCCCATTCAAATGGCATTTCTGAAAAGGCAGAACGGTGGCTCAGTGGTTAGCACACTAGCCTTGCAGCGCTGTGGTCCTGGGTTCAAATCCCACTAAGGGCAACATCTGCAAAGAGTTTGAATGTTCTCTGTGTTTGTGTAGGTTTCGTCTGGGCAACACTTTTTTTTTCTTTCAGCGCTAGGGCCGCTGTTACTTCTCATGGCATTGCACTGCCATTTGTATTTTTAAAAAAGCCCCCGTAATGGGGGCGGGCTTACCGGCTTAAGCCGGTACAGTTGGCAACATAGAGTGCATGGCATAGCGTCGGAGCCGGGGGCTGGGCTTACCGCGATGGGGGCGGGACTTACCGGCATAAGCCCGGTACAGCTAGCAACACATAGCGCCGGAGGCGGGGCTTACCGCGATGGGGGCGGGGCTTACCGGCATAAGCCCGGTACAGCTGGCAGCATGCACTGCATGGCATAGCGTCGGAGCCGGAGGCGGGGCTTACCGCGATGGGGGCGGGGCTTACCGGCATAAGCCCGGTACAGCTGGCAACATGCACTGCATGGCATAACGTCGGAGCCGGGGGCGGGCTTACCGCGATGGGGGCGGGGCTTACCGGCTTAAGCCCGGTACGGCTGGCAACATGCAATGCATTGCATAGCGTCGGCGCGGGAGGGGGGGCGGGGCTTACCGCGTCATGCCCGATAAAGTTTGCAACTATGGCAACATGCAATGCTATCTGCCACCTCTTCAGCAGACGCAACACTTCATTTCCTTTGGCGCTTGGTCGGCTGTTGCTTCTCATGGCATAGCAACCCCATTGTTTTTACACATGCCCCCATTCAAAAGAAAAGGCAGAACGGTGGCTCAGTGGTTAGCACACTAGCCTTGCAGCGCTGTGGTCCTGGGTTCAAATCCCACTAAGGGCAACATCTGCAAAGAGTTTGAATGTTCTCTGTGTTTGTGTAGGTTTCGTCTGGGCAACACATTTTTTTTTTTCTTTCGGCGCTGGGGCCGCTGTTACTTCTCATGGCATTGCACTGCCATTTGTATTTTTAAAAAAAGCCCCCGTAATGGGGGCGGGGCTTACCGGCTTAAGCCGGTACAGTTGGCAACATAGAGTGCATGGCATAGCGTCGGAGCCGGGGGCTGGGCTTACCGCGATGGGGGCGGGACTTACCGGCATAAGCCCGGTACAGCTAGCAACACATAGCGCCGGAGGCGGGGCTTACCGCGATGGGGGCGGGGCTTACCGGCATAAGCCCGGTACAGCTGGCAACATGCACTGCATGGCATAGCGTCGGAGCCGGGGCGGGGCTTACCGCGATGGGGGCGGGGCTTACCGGCATAAGCCCGGTACAGCTGGCAACATGCACTGCATGGCATAACGTCGGAGCCGGGGGCGGGCTTACCGCGATGGGGGCGGGGCTTACCGGCTTAAGCCCGGTACGGCTGGCAACATGCAATGCATTGCATAACGTCGGCGCGGGAGGGGGGGCGGGGCTTACCGCGTCATGCCCGATAAAGTTTGCAACTATGGCAACATGCAATGCTATCTGCCACCTCTTCAGCAGACGCAACACTTCATTTCCTTTGGCGCTTGGTCGGCTGTTGCTTCTCATGGCATAGCAACCCCATTGTTTTTACACATGCCCCCATTCAAAAGAAAAGGCAGAACGGTGGCTCAGTGGTTAGCACACTAGCCTTGCAGCGCTGTGGTCCTGGGTTCAAATCCGACTAAGGGCAACATCTGCAAAGAGTTTGAATGTTCTCTGTGTTTGTGTAGGTTTCGTCTGGGCAACACATTTTTTTTTTCTTTCGGCGCTGGGGCCGCTGTTACTTCTCATGGCATTGCACTGCCATTTGTATTTTTAAAAAAAGCCCCCGTAATGGGGGCGGGGCTTACCGGCTTAAGCCGGTACAGTTGGCAACATAGAGTGCATGGCATAGCGTCGGAGCCGGGGGCTGGGCTTACCGCGATGGGGGCGGGACTTACCGGCATAAGCCCGGTACAGCTGGCAACACATAGCGCCGGAGGCGGGGCTTACCGCGATGGGGGCGGGGCTTACCGGCATAAGCCCGGTACAGCTGGCAACATGCACTGCATGGCATAGCGTCGGAGCCGGGGGCTGGGCTTACCGCGATGGGGGCGGGGCTTACCGGCATAAGCCCGGTACAGCTGGCAGCATGCACTGCATGGCATAGCGTCGGAGCCGGGGGCGGGCTTACCGCGATGGGGGCGGGGCTTACCGGCTTAAGCCCGGTACTGCTGGCAACATGCAATGCATTGCATAGCGTCGGCGCGGGGGGTGGGGCGGGGCTTACCGCGTCATGCCCGATAAAGTTTGCAACTATGGCAACATGCAATGCTATCTGCCACCTCTTCAGCAGACGCAACACTTCATTTCCTTTGGCGCTTGGTCGGCTGTTGCTTCTCATGGCATAGCAACCCCATTGTTTTTACACATGCCCCCATTCAAATGGCATTTCTGAAAAGGCAGAACGGTGGCTCAGTGGTTAGCACACTAGCCTTGCAGCGCTGTGGTCCTGGGTTCAAATCCCACTAAGGGCAACATCTGCAAAGAGTTTGAATGTTCTCTGTGTTTGTGTAGGTTTCGTCTGGGCAACACATTTTTTTTTTCTTTCGGCGCTGGGGCCGCTGTTACTTCTCATGGCATTGCACTGCCATTTGTATTTTTAACAAAAGCCCCCGTAATGGGGGCGGGGCTTACCGGCTTAAGCCGGTACAGTTGGCAACATAGAGTGCATGGCATAGCGTCGGAGCCGGGGGCTGGGCTTACCGAGATGGGGGCGGGACTTACCGGCATAAGCCCGGTACAGCTAGCAACACATAGCGCCGGAGGCGGGGCTTACCGCGATGGGGGCGGGGCTTACCGGCATAAGCCCGGTACAGCTGGCAACATGCACTGCATGGCATAGCGTCGGAGCCGGGGGCGGGGCTTACCGCGATGGGGGCGGGGCTTACCGGCATAAGCCCGGTACAGCTGGCAACATGCACTGCATGGCATAGCGTCGGAGCCGGCGGCGGGGCTTACCGCGATGGGGGCGGGGCTTACCGGCATAAGCCCGGTACAGCTGGCAGCATGCACTGCATGGCATAGCGTCGGAGCCGGAGGCGGGGCTTACCGCGATGGGGGCGGGGCTTACCGGCATAAGCCCGGTACAGCTGGCAACATGCACTGCATGGCATAGCGTCGGAGCCGGAGGCGGGGCTTACCGCGATGGGGGCGGGGCTTACCGGCATAAGCCCGGTACAGCTGGCAACATGCACTGCATGGCATAACGTCGGAGCCGGGGGCGGGCTTACCGCGATGGGGGGCGGGGCTTACCGGCTTAAGCCCGGTACGGCTGGCAACATGCAATGCATTGCATAGCGTCGGCGCGGGAGGGGGGGCGGGGCTTACCGCGTCATGCCCGATAAAGTTTGCAACTATGGCAACATGCAATGCTATCTGCCACCTCTTCAGCAGACGCAACACTTCATTTCCTTTGGCGCTTGGTCGGCTGTTGCTTCTCATGGCATAGCAACCCCATTGTTTTTACACATGCCCCCATTCAAAAGAAAAGGCAGAACGGTGGCTCAGTGGTTAGCACACTAGCCTTGCAGCGCTGTGGTCCTGGGTTCAAATCCGACTAAGGGCAACATCTGCAAAGAGTTTGAATGTTCTCTGTGTTTGTGTAGGTTTCGTCTGGGCAACACATTTTTTTTTTTCTTTCGGCGCTGGGGCCGCTGTTACTTCTCATGGCATTGCACTGCCATTTGTATTTTTAAAAAAAGCCCCCGTAATGGGGGCGGGGCTTACCGGCTTAAGCCGGTACAGTTGGCAACATAGAGTGCATGGCATAGCGTCGGAGCCGGGGGCTGGGCTTACCGCGATGGGGGCGGGACTTACCGGCATAAGCCCGGTACAGCTGGCAACACAGAGCGCCGGAGGCGGGGCTTACCGCGATGGGGGCGGGGCTTACCGGCATAAGCCCGGTACAGCTGGCAACATGCACTGCATGGCATAGCGTCGGAGCCGGGGGCGGGGCTTACCGCGATGGGGGCGGGGCTTACCGGCATAAGCCCGGTACAGCTGGCAACATGCACTGCATGGCATAGCGTCGGAGCCGGAGGCGGGGCTTACCGCGATGGGGGCGGGGCTTACCGCCATAAGCCCGGTACAGCTGGCAGCATGCACTGCATGGCATAGCGTCGGAGCCGGGGGCGGGCTTACCGCGATGGGGGCGGGGCTTACCGGCTTAAGCCCGGTACTGCTGGCAACATGCAATGCATTGCATAGCGTCGGCGCGGGGGGTGGGGCGGGGCTTACCGCGTCATGCCCGATAAAGTTTGCAACTATGGCAACATGCAATGCTATCTGCCACCTCTTCAGCAGACGCAACACTTGATTTCCTTTGGCGCTTGGTCGGCTGTTGCTTCTCATGGCATAGCAACCCCATTGTTTTTACACATGCCCCCATTCAAATGGCATTTCTGAAAAGGCAGAACGGTGGCTCAGTGGTTAGCACACTAGCCTTGCAGCGCTGTGGTCCTGGGTTCAAATCCCACTAAGGGCAACATCTGCAAAGAGTTTGAATGTTCTCTGTGTTTGTGTAGGTTTCGTCTGGGCAACACTTTTTTTTTTCTTTCAGCGCTAGGGCCGCTGTTACTTCTCATGGCATTGCACTGCCATTTGTATTTTTAAAAAAGCCCCCGTAATGGGGGCGGGGCTTACCGGCTTAAGCCGGTACAGTTGGCAACATAGAGTGCATGGCATAGCGTCGGAGCCGGGGGCTGGGCTTACCGCGATGGGGGCGGGACTTACCGGCATAAGCCCGGTACAGCTAGCAACACATAGCGCCGGAGGCGGGGCTTACCGCGATGGGGGCGGGGCTTACCGGCATAAGCCCGGTACAGCTGGCAGCATGCACTGCATGGCATAGCGTCGGAGCCGGAGGCGGGGCTTACCGCGATGGGGGCGGGGCTTACCGGCATAAGCCCGGTACAGCTGGCAACATGCACTGCATGGCATAACGTCGGAGCCGGGGGCGGGCTTACCGCGATGGGGGCGGGGCTTACCGGCTTAAGCCCGGTACGGCTGGCAACATGCAATGCATTGCATAGCGTCGGCGCGGGAGGGGGGGCGGGGCTTACCGCGTCATGCCCGATAAAGTTTGCAACTATGGCAACATGCAATGCTATCTGCCACCTCTTCAGCAGACGCAACACTTCATTTCCTTTGGCGCTTGGTCGGCTGTTGCTTCTCATGGCATAGCAACCCCATTGTTTTTACACATGCCCCCATTCAAAAGAAAAGGCAGAACGGTGGCTCAGTGGTTAGCACACTAGCCTTGCAGCGCTGTGGTCCTGGGTTCAAATCCCACTAAGGGCAACATCTGCAAAGAGTTTGAATGTTCTCTGTGTTTGTGTAGGTTTCGTCTGGGCAACACATTTTTTTTTTCTTTCGGCGCTGGGGCCGCTGTTACTTCTCATGGCATTGCACTGCCATTTGTATTTTTAAAAAAAGCCCCCGTAATGGGGGCGGGGCTTACCGGCTTAAGCCGGTACAGTTGGCAACATAGAGTGCATGGCATAGCGTCGGAGCCGGGGGCTGGGCTTACCGCGATGGGGGCGGGACTTACCGGCATAAGCCCGGTACAGCTAGCAACACATAGCGCCGGAGGCGGGGCTTACCGCGATGGGGGCGGGGCTTACCGGCATAAGCCCGGTACAGCTGGCAACATGCACTGCATGGCATAGCGTCGGAGCCGGGGGCGGGGCTTACCGCGATGGGGGCGGGGCTTACCGGCATAAGCCCGGTACAGCTGGCAACATGCACTGCATGGCATAGCGTCGGAGCCGGCGGCGGGGCTTACCGCGATGGGGGCGGGGCTGACCGGCATAAGCCCGGTACAGCTGGCAGCATGCACTGCATGGCATAGCGTCGGAGCCGGAGGCGGGGCTTACCGCGATGGGGGCGGGGCTTACCGGCATAAGCCCGGTACAGCTGGCAACATGCACTGCATGGCATAACGTCGGAGCCGGGGGCGGGCTTACCGCGATGGGGGCGGGGCTTACCGGCTTAAGCCCGGTACGGCTGGCAACATGCAATGCATTGCATAGCGTCGGCGCGGGAGGGGGGGGCGGGGCTTACCGCGTCATGCCCGATAAAGTTTGCAACTATGGCAACATGCAATGCTATCTGCCACCTCTTCAGCAGACGCAACACTTCATTTCCTTTGGCGCTTGGTCGGCTGTTGCTTCTCATGGCATAGCAACCCCATTGTTTTTACACATGCCCCCATTCAAAAGAAAAGGCAGAACGGTGGCTCAGTGGTTAGCACACTAGCCTTGCAGCGCTGTGGTCCTGGGTTCAAATCCGACTAAGGGCAACATCTGCAAAGAGTTTGAATGTTCTCTGTGTTTGTGTAGGTTTCGTCTGGGCAACACATTTTTTTTTTCTTTCGGCGCTGGGGCCGCTGTTACTTCTCATGGCATTGCACTGCCATTTGTATTTTTAAAAAAAGCCCCCGTAATGGGGGCGGGGCTTACCGGCTTAAGCCGGTACAGTTGGCAACATAGAGTGCATGGCATAGCGTCGGAGCCGGGGGCTGGGCTTACCGCGATGGGGGCGGGACTTACCGGCATAAGCCCGGTACAGCTAGCAACACATAGCGCCGGAGGCGGGGCTTACCGCGATGGGGGCGGGGCTTACCGGCATAAGCCCGGTACAGCTGGCAACATGCACTGCATGGCATAGCGTCGGAGCCGGGGGCGGGGCTTACCGCGATGGGGGCGGGGCTTACCGGCATAAGCCCGGTACAGCTGGCAACATGCACTGCATGGCATAGCGTCGGAGCCGGAGGCGGGGCTTACCGCGATGGGGGCGGGGCTTACCGGCATAAGCCCGGTACAGCTGGCAGCATGCACTGCATGGCATAGCGTCGGAGCCGGGGGCGGGCTTACCGCGATGGGGGCGGGGCTTACCGGCTTAAGCCCGGTACTGCTGGCAACATGCAATGCATTGCATAGCGTCGGCGCGGGGGGTGGGGCGGGGCTTACCGCGTCATGCCCGATAAAGTTTGCAACTATGGCAACATGCAATGCTATCTGCCACCTCTTCAGCAGACGCAACACTTGATTTCCTTTGGCGCTTGGTCGGCTGTTGCTTCTCATGGCATAGCAACCCCATTGTTTTTACACATGCCCCCATTCAAATGGCATTTCTGAAAAGGCAGAACGGTGGCTCAGTGGTTAGCACACTAGCCTTGCAGCGCTGTGGTCCTGGGTTCAAATCCCACTAAGGGCAACATCTGCAAAGAGTTTGAATGTTCTCTGTGTTTGTGTAGGTTTCGTCTGGGCAACACTTTTTTTTTTCTTTCAGCGCTAGGGCCGCTGTTACTTCTCATGGCATTGCACTGCCATTTGTATTTTTAAAAAAGCCCCCGTAATGGGGGCGGGGCTTACCGGCTTAAGCCGGTACAGTTGGCAACATAGAGTGCATGGCATAGCGTCGGAGCCGGGGGCTGGGCTTACCGCGATGGGGGCGGGACTTACCGGCATAAGCCCGGTACAGCTAGCAACACATAGCGCCGGAGGCGGGGCTTACCGCGATGGGGGCGGGGCTTACCGGCATAAGCCCGGTACAGCTGGCAGCATGCACTGCATGGCATAGCGTCGGAGCCGGAGGCGGGGCTTACCGCGATGGGGGCGGGGCTTACCGGCATAAGCCCGGTACAGCTGGCAACATGCACTGCATGGCATAACGTCGGAGCCGGGGGCGGGCTTACCGCGATGGGGGCGGGGCTTACCGGCTTAAGCCCGGTACGGCTGGCAACATGCAATGCATTGCATAGCGTCGGCGCGGGAGGGGGGGCGGGGCTTACCGCGTCATGCCCGATAAAGTTTGCAACTATGGCAACATGCAATGCTATCTGCCACCTCTTCAGCAGACGCAACACTTCATTTCCTTTGGCGCTTGGTCGGCTGTTGCTTCTCATGGCATAGCAACCCCATTGTTTTTACACATGCCCCCATTCAAAAGAAAAGGCAGAACGGTGGCTCAGTGGTTAGCACACTAGCCTTGCAGCGCTGTGGTCCTGGGTTCAAATCCCACTAAGGGCAACATCTGCAAAGAGTTTGAATGTTCTCTGTGTTTGTGTAGGTTTCGTCTGGGCAACACATTTTTTTTTTCTTTCGGCGCTGGGGCCGCTGTTACTTCTCATGGCATTGCACTGCCATTTGTATTTTTAAAAAAGCCCCCGTAATGGGGGCGGGGCTTACCGGCTTAAGCCGGTACAGTTGGCAACATAGAGTGCATGGCATAGCGTCGGAGCCGGGGGCTGGGCTTACCGCGATGGGGGCGGGACTTACCGGCATAAGCCCGGTACAGCTAGCAACACATAGCGCCGGAGGCGGGGCTTACCGCGATGGGGGCGGGGCTTACCGGCATAAGCCCGGTACAGCTGGCAACATGCACTGCATGGCATAGCGTCGGAGCCGGCGGCGGGGCTTACCGCGATGGGGGCGGGGCTTACCGGCATAAGCCCGGTACAGCTGGCAGCATGCACTGCATGGCATAGCGTCGGAGCCGGAGGCGGGGCTTACCGCGATGGGGGCGGGGCTTACCGGCATAAGCCCGGTACAGCTGGCAACATGCACTGCATGGCATAGCGTCGGAGCCGGAGGCGGGGCTTACCGCGATGGGGGCGGGGCTTACCGGCATAAGCCCGGTACAGCTGGCAACATGCACTGCATGGCATAACGTCGGAGCCGGGGGCGGGCTTACCGCGATGGGGGCGGGGCTTACCGGCTTAAGCCCGGTACGGCTGGCAACATGCAATGCATTGCATAGCGTCGGCGCGGGAGGGGGGGCGGGGCTTACCGCGTCATGCCCGATAAAGTTTGCAACTATGGCAACATGCAATGCTATCTGCCACCTCTTCAGCAGACGCAACACTTCATTTCCTTTGGCGCTTGGTCGGCTGTTGCTTCTCATGGCATAGCAACCCCATTGTTTTTACACATGCCCCCATTCAAAGAAAAGGCAGAACGGTGGCTCAGTGGTTAGCACACTAGCCTTGCAGCGCTGTGGTCCTGGGTTCAAATCCGACTAAGGGCAACATCTGCAAAGAGTTTGAATGTTCTCTGTGTTTGTGTAGGTTTCGTCTGGGCAACACATTTTTTTTTTCTTTCGGCGCTGGGGCCGCTGTTACTTCTCATGGCATTGCACTGCCATTTGTATTTTTAAAAAAAGCCCCCGTAATGGGGGCGGGGCTTACCGGCTTAAGCCGGTACAGTTGGCAACATAGAGTGCATGGCATAGCGTCGGAGCCGGGGGCTGGGCTTACCGCGATGGGGGCGGGACTTACCGGCATAAGCCCGGTACAGCTAGCAACACATAGCGCCGGAGGCGGGGCTTACCGCGATGGGGGCGGGGCTTACCGGCATAAGCCCGGTACAGCTGGCAACATGCACTGCATGGCATAGCGTCGGAGCCGGGGGCGGGGCTTACCGCGATGGGGGCGGGGCTTACCGGCATAAGCCCGGTACAGCTGGCAACATGCACTGCATGGCATAGCGTCGGAGCCGGAGGCGGGGCTTACCGCGATGGGGGCGGGGCTTACCGCCATAAGCCCGGTACAGCTGGCAACATGCACTGCAGGGCATAGCGTCGGAGCCGGGGGCGGGCTTACCGCGATGGGGGCGGGGCTTACCGGCTTAAGCCCGGTACTGCTGGCAACATGCAATGCATTGCATAGCGTCGGCGCGGGGGGGGGCGGGGCTTACCGCGTCATGCCCGATAAAGTTTGCAACTATGGCAACATGCAATGCTATCTGCCACCTCTTCAGCAGACGCAACACTTCATTTCCTTTGGCGCTTGGTCGGCTGTTGCTTCTCATGGCATAGCAACCCCATAGTTTTTACACATGCCCCCATTCAAATGGCATTTCTGAAAAGACAGAACGGTGGCTCAGTGGTTAGCACACTAGCCTTGCAGCGCTGTGGTCCTGGGTTCAAATCCCACTAAGGGCAACATCTGCAAAGAGTTTGAATGTTCTCTGTGTTTGTGTAGGTTTCGTCTGGGCAACACTTTTTTTTTTCTTTCGGCGCTGGGGCCGCTGTTACTTCTCATGGCATTGCACTGCCATTTGTATTTTTAAAAAAAGCCCCCGTAATGGGGGCGGGGCTTACCGGCTTAAGCCGGTACAGTTGGCAACATAGAGTGCATGGCATAGCGTCGGAGCCGGGGGCTGGGCTTACCGCGATGGGGGCGGGACTTACCGGCATAAGCCCGGTACAGCTAGCAACACATAGCGCCGGAGGCGGGGCTTACCGCGATGGGGGCGGGGCTTACCGGCATAAGCCCGGTACAGCTGGCAACATGCACTGCATGGCATAGCGTCGGAGCCGGGGGCGGGGCTTACCGCGATGGGGGCGGGGCTTACCGGCATAAGCCCGGTACAGCTGGCAACATGCACTGCATGGCATAGCGTCGGAGCCGGCGGCGGGGCTTACCGCGATGGGGGCGGGGCTTACCGGCATAAGCCCGGTACAGCTGGCAGCATGCACTGCATGGCATAGCGTCGGAGCCGGAGGCGGGGCTTACCGCGATGGGGGCGGGGCTTACCGGCATAAGCCCGGTACAGCTGGCAACATGCACTGCATGGCATAACGTCGGAGCCGGGGGCGGGCTTACCGCGATGGGGGCGGGGCTTACCGGCTTAAGCCCGGTACGGCTGGCAACATGCAATGCATTGCATAGCGTCGGCGCGGGAGGGGGGGCGGGGCTTACCGCGTCATGCCCGATAAAGTTTGCAACTATGGCAACATGCAATGCTATCTGCCACCTCTTCAGCAGACGCAACACTTCATTTCCTTTGGCGCTTGGTCGGCTGTTGCTTCTCATGGCATAGCAACCCCATTGTTTTTACACATGCCCCCATTCAAAAGAAAAGGCAGAACGGTGGCTCAGTGGTTAGCACACTAGCCTTGCAGCGCTGTGGTCCTGGGTTCAAATCCGACTAAGGGCAACATCTGCAAAGAGTTTGAATGTTCTCTGTGTTTGTGTAGGTTTCGTCTGGGCAACACATTTTTTTTTTCTTTCGGCGCTGGGGCCGCTGTTACTTCTCATGGCATTGCACTGCCATTTGTATTTTTAAAAAAAGCCCCCGTAATGGGGGCGGGGCTTACCGGCTTAAGCCGGTACAGTTGGCAACATAGAGTGCATGGCATAGCGTCGGAGCCGGGGGCTGGGCTTACCGCGATGGGGGCGGGACTTACCGGCATAAGCCCGGTACAGCTAGCAACACATAGCGCCGGAGGCGGGGCTTACCGCGATGGGGGCGGGGCTTACCGGCATAAGCCCGGTACAGCTGGCAACATGCACTGCATGGCATAGCGTCGGAGCCGGGGGCGGGGCTTACCGCGATGGGGGCGGGGCTTACCGGCATAAGCCCGGTACAGCTGGCAACATGCACTGCATGGCATAGCGTCGGAGCCGGAGGCGGGGCTTACCGCGATGGGGGCGGGGCTTACCGGCATAAGCCCGGTACAGCTGGCAGCATGCACTGCATGGCATAGCGTCGGAGCCGGGGGCGGGCTTACCGCGATGGGGGCGGGGCTTACCGGCTTAAGCCCGGTACTGCTGGCAACATGCAATGCATTGCATAGCGTCGGCGCGGGGGGTGGGGCGGGGCTTACCGCGTCATGCCCGATAAAGTTTGCAACTATGGCAACATGCAATGCTATCTGCCACCTCTTCAGCAGACGCAACACTTGATTTCCTTTGGCGCTTGGTCGGCTGTTGCTTCTCATGGCATAGCAACCCCATTGTTTTTACACATGCCCCCATTCAAATGGCATTTCTGAAAAGGCAGAACGGTGGCTCAGTGGTTAGCACACTAGCCTTGCAGCGCTGTGGTCCTGGGTTCAAATCCCACTAAGGGCAACATCTGCAAAGAGTTTGAATGTTCTCTGTGTTTGTGTAGGTTTCGTCTGGGCAACACTTTTTTTTTTCTTTCAGCGCTAGGGCCGCTGTTACTTCTCATGGCATTGCACTGCCATTTGTATTTTTAAAAAAGCCCCCGTAATGGGGGCGGGGCTTACCGGCTTAAGCCGGTACAGTTGGCAACATAGAGTGCATGGCATAGCGTCGGAGCCGGGGGCTGGGCTTACCGCGATGGGGGCGGGACTTACCGGCATAAGCCCGGTACAGCTAGCAACACATAGCGCCGGAGGCGGGGCTTACCGCGATGGGGGCGGGGCTTACCGGCATAAGCCCGGTACAGCTGGCAGCATGCACTGCATGGCATAGCGTCGGAGCCGGAGGCGGGGCTTACCGCGATGGGGGCGGGGCTTACCGGCATAAGCCCGGTACAGCTGGCAACATGCACTGCATGGCATAACGTCGGAGCCGGGGGCGGGCTTACCGCGATGGGGGCGGGGCTTACCGGCTTAAGCCCGGTACGGCTGGCAACATGCAATGCATTGCATAGCGTCGGCGCGGGAGGGGGGGCGGGGCTTACCGCGTCATGCCCGATAAAGTTTGCAACTATGGCAACATGCAATGCTATCTGCCACCTCTTCAGCAGACGCAACACTTCATTTCCTTTGGCGCTTGGTCGGCTGTTGCTTCTCATGGCATAGCAACCCCATTGTTTTTACACATGCCCCCATTCAAAAGAAAAGGCAGAACGGTGGCTCAGTGGTTAGCACACTAGCCTTGCAGCGCTGTGGTCCTGGGTTCAAATCCCACTAAGGGCAACATCTGCAAAGAGTTTGAATGTTCTCTGTGTTTGTGTAGGTTTCGTCTGGGCAACACATTTTTTTTTTCTTTCGGCGCTGGGGCCGCTGTTACTTCTCATGGCATTGCACTGCCATTTGTATTTTTAAAAAAAGCCCCCGTAATGGGGGCGGGGCTTACCGGCTTAAGCCGGTACAGTTGGCAACATAGAGTGCATGGCATAGCGTCGGAGCCGGGGGCTGGGCTTACCGCGATGGGGGCGGGACTTACCGGCATAAGCCCGGTACAGCTAGCAACACATAGCGCCGGAGGCGGGGCTTACCGCGATGGGGGCGGGGCTTACCGGCATAAGCCCGGTACAGCTGGCAACATGCACTGCATGGCATAGCGTCGGAGCCGGGGGCGGGGCTTACCGCGATGGGGGCGGGGCTTACCGGCATAAGCCCGGTACAGCTGGCAACATGCACTGCATGGCATAGCGTCGGAGCCGGCGGCGGGGCTTACCGCGATGGGGGCGGGGCTTACCGGCATAAGCCCGGTACAGCTGGCAGCATGCACTGCATGGCATAGCGTCGGAGCCGGAGGCGGGGCTTACCGCGATGGGGGCGGGGCTTACCGGCATAAGCCCGGTACAGCTGGCAACATGCACTGCATGGCATAACGTCGGAGCCGGGGGCGGGCTTACCGCGATGGGGGCGGGGCTTACCGGCTTAAGCCCGGTACGGCTGGCAACATGCAATGCATTGCATAGCGTCGGCGCGGGAGGGGGGGCGGGGCTTACCGCGTCATGCCCGATAAAGTTTGCAACTATGGCAACATGCAATGCTATCTGCCACCTCTTCAGCAGACGCAACACTTCATTTCCTTTGGCGCTTGGTCGGCTGTTGCTTCTCATGGCATAGCAACCCCATTGTTTTTACACATGCCCCCATTCAAAAGAAAAGGCAGAACGGTGGCTCAGTGGTTAGCACACTAGCCTTGCAGCGCTGTGGTCCTGGGTTCAAATCCCACTAAGGGCAACATCTGCAAAGAGTTTGAATGTTCTCTGTGTTTGTGTAGGTTTCGTCTGGGCAACACATTTTTTTTTTCTTTCGGCGCTGGGGCCGCTGTTACTTCTCATGGCATTGCACTGCCATTTGTATTTTTAAAAAAAGCCCCCGTAATGGGGGCGGGGCTTACCGGCTTAAGCCGGTACAGTTGGCAACATAGAGTGCATGGCATAGCGTCGGAGCCGGGGGCTGGGCTTACCGCGATGGGGGCGGGACTTACCGGCATAAGCCCGGTACAGCTAGCAACACATAGCGCCGGAGGCGGGGCTTACCGCGATGGGGGCGGGGCTTACCGGCATAAGCCCGGTACAGCTGGCAACATGCACTGCATGGCATAGCGTCGGAGCCGGGGGCGGGGCTTACCGCGATGGGGGCGGGGCTTACCGGCATAAGCCCGGTACAGCTGGCAACATGCACTGCATGGCATAGCGTCGGAGCCGGCGGCGGGGCTTACCGCGATGGGGGCGGGGCTTACCGGCATAAGCCCGGTACAGCTGGCAGCATGCACTGCATGGCATAGCGTCGGAGCCGGAGGCGGGGCTTACCGCGATGGGGGCGGGGCTTACCGGCATAAGCCCGGTACAGCTGGCAACATGCACTGCATGGCATAACGTCGGAGCCGGGGGCGGGCTTACCGCGATGGGGGCGGGGCTTACCGGCTTAAGCCCGGTACGGCTGGCAACATGCAATGCATTGCATAGCGTCGGCGCGGGAGGGGGGGCGGGGCTTACCGCGTCATGCCCGATAAAGTTTGCAACTATGGCAACATGCAATGCTATCTGCCACCTCTTCAGCAGACGCAACACTTCATTTCCTTTGGCGCTTGGTCGGCTGTTGCTTCTCATGGCATAGCAACCCCATTGTTTTTACACATGCCCCCATTCAAAAGAAAAGGCAGAACGGTGGCTCAGTGGTTAGCACACTAGCCTTGCAGCGCTGTGGTCCTGGGTTCAAATCCGACTAAGGGCAACATCTGCAAAGAGTTTGAATGTTCTCTGTGTTTGTGTAGGTTTCGTCTGGGCAACACATTTTTTTTTCTTTCGGCGCTGGGGCCGCTGTTACTTCTCATGGCATTGCACTGCCATTTGTATTTTTAAAAAAAGCCCCCGTAATGGGGGCGGGGCTTACCGGCTTAAGCCGGTACAGTTGGCAACATAGAGTGCATGGCATAGCGTCGGAGCCGGGGGCTGGGCTTACCGCGATGGGGGCGGGACTTACCGGCATAAGCCCGGTACAGCTAGCAACACATAGCGCCGGAGGCGGGGCTTACCGCGATGGGGGCGGGGCTTACCGGCATAAGCCCGGTACAGCTGGCAACATGCACTGCATGGCATAGCGTCGGAGCCGGGGGCGGGGCTTACCGCGATGGGGGCGGGGCTTACCGGCATAAGCCCGGTACAGCTGGCAACATGCACTGCATGGCATAGCGTCGGAGCCGGAGGCGGGGCTTACCGCGATGGGGGCGGGGCTTACCGGCATAAGCCCGGTACAGCTGGCAGCATGCACTGCATGGCATAGCGTCGGAGCCGGGGGCGGGCTTACCGCGATGGGGGCGGGGCTTACCGGCTTAAGCCCGGTACTGCTGGCAACATGCAATGCATTGCATAGCGTCGGCGCGGGGGGTGGGGCGGGGCTTACCGCGTCATGCCCGATAAAGTTTGCAACTATGGCAACATGCAATGCTATCTGCCACCTCTTCAGCAGACGCAACACTTGATTTCCTTTGGCGCTTGGTCGGCTGTTGCTTCTCATGGCATAGCAACCCCATTGTTTTTACACATGCCCCCATTCAAATGGCATTTCTGAAAAGGCAGAACGGTGGCTCAGTGGTTAGCACACTAGCCTTGCAGCGCTGTGGTCCTGGGTTCAAATCCCACTAAGGGCAACATCTGCAAAGAGTTTGAATGTTCTCTGTGTTTGTGTAGGTTTCGTCTGGGCAACACTTTTTTTTTTCTTTCAGCGCTAGGGCCGCTGTTACTTCTCATGGCATTGCACTGCCATTTGTATTTTTAAAAAAGCCCCCGTAATGGGGGCGGGGCTTACCGGCTTAAGCCGGTACAGTTGGCAACATAGAGTGCATGGCATAGCGTCGGAGCCGGGGGCTGGGCTTACCGCGATGGGGGCGGGACTTACCGGCATAAGCCCGGTACAGCTAGCAACACATAGCGCCGGAGGCGGGGCTTACCGCGATGGGGGCGGGGCTTACCGGCATAAGCCCGGTACAGCTGGCAGCATGCACTGCATGGCATAGCGTCGGAGCCGGAGGCGGGGCTTACCGCGATGGGGGCGGGGCTTACCGGCATAAGCCCGGTACAGCTGGCAACATGCACTGCATGGCATAACGTCGGAGCCGGGGGCGGGCTTACCGCGATGGGGGCGGGGCTTACCGGCTTAAGCCCGGTACGGCTGGCAACATGCAATGCATTGCATAGCGTCGGCGCGGGAGGGGGGGCGGGGCTTACCGCGTCATGCCCGATAAAGTTTGCAACTATGGCAACATGCAATGCTATCTGCCACCTCTTCAGCAGACGCAACACTTCATTTCCTTTGGCGCTTGGTCGGCTGTTGCTTCTCATGGCATAGCAACCCCATTGTTTTTACACATGCCCCATTCAAAAGAAAAGGCAGAACGGTGGCTCAGTGGTTAGCACACTAGCCTTGCAGCGCTGTGGTCCTGGGTTCAAATCCCACTAAGGGCAACATCTGCAAAGAGTTTGAATGTTCTCTGTGTTTGTGTAGGTTTCGTCTGGGCAACACATTTTTTTTTTCTTTCGGCGCTGGGGCCGCTGTTACTTCTCATGGCATTGCACTGCCATTTGTATTTTTAAAAAAAGCCCCCGTAATGGGGGCGGGGCTTACCGGCTTAAGCCGGTACAGTTGGCAACATAGAGTGCATGGCATAGCGTCGGAGCCGGGGGCTGGGCTTACCGCGATGGGGGCGGGACTTACCGGCATAAGCCCGGTACAGCTGGCAACACATAGCGCCGGAGGCGGGGCTTACCGCGATGGGGGCGGGGCTTACCGGCATAAGCCCGGTACAGCTGGCAACATGCACTGCATGGCATAGCGTCGGAGCCGGCGGCGGGGCTTACCGCGATGGGGGCGGGGCTTACCGGCATAAGCCCGGTACAGCTGGCAGCATGCACTGCATGGCATAGCGTCGGAGCCGGAGGCGGGGCTTACCGCGATGGGGGCGGGGCTTACCGGCATAAGCCCGGTACAGCTGGCAACATGCAATGCATGGCATAGCGTCGGAGCCGGAGGCGGGGCTTACCGAGATGGGGGCGGGGCTTACCGGCATACGCCCGGTACAGCTGGCAACATGCACTGCATGGCATAGCGTCGGAGCCGGGGGCGGGCTTACCGAGATGGGGGCGGGGCTTACCGGCTTAAGCCCGGTACGGCTGGCAACATGCAATGCATTGCATAGCGTCGGCGCGGGAGGGGGGGCGGGGCTTACCGCGTCATGCCCGATAAAGTTTGCAACTATGGCAACATGCAATGCTATCTGCCACCTCTTCAGCAGACGCAACACTTCATTTCCTTTGGCGCTTGGTCGGCTGTTGCTTCTCATGGCATAGCAACCCCATTGTTTTTACACATGCCCCCATTCAAAAGAAAAGGCAGAACGGTGGCTCAGTGGTTAGCACACTAGCCTTGCAGCGCTGTGGTCCTGGGTTCAAATCCGACTAAGGGCAACATCTGCAAAGAGTTTGAATGTTCTCTGTGTTTGTGTAGGTTTCGTCTGGGCAACACATTTTTTTTTTCTTTCGGCGCTGGGGCCGCTGTTACTTCTCATGGCATTGCACTGCCATTTGTATTTTTAAAAAAGCCCCCGTAATGGGGGCGGGGCTTACCGGCTTAAGCCGGTACAGTTGGCAACATAGAGTGCATGGCATAGCGTCGGAGCCGGGGGCTGGGCTTACCGCGATGGGGGCGGGACTTACCGGCATAAGCCCGGTACAGCTAGCAACACATAGCGCCGGAGGCGGGGCTTACCGCGGTGGGGGCGGGGCTTACCGGCATAAGCCCGGTACAGCTGGCAACATGCACTGCATGGCATAGCGTCGGAGCCGGGGGCGGGGCTTACCGCGATGGGGGCGGGGCTTACCGGCATAAGCCCGGTACAGCTGGCAACATGCACTGCATGGCATAGCGTCGGAGCCGGAGGCGGGGCTTACCGCGATGGGGGCGGGGCTTACCGCCATAAGCCCGGTACAGCTGGCAACATGCACTGCATGGCATAGCGTCGGAGCCGGGGGCGGGCTTACCGCGATGGGGGCGGGGCTTACCGGCTTAAGCCCGGTACTGCTGGCAACATGCAATGCATTGCATAGCGTCGGCGCGGGGGGGGGCGGGGCTTACCGCGTCATGCCCGATAAAGTTTGCAACTATGGCAACATGCAATGCTATCTGCCACCTCTTCAGCAGACGCAACACTTCATTTCCTTTGGCGCTTGGTCGGCTGTTGCTTCTCATGGCATAGCAACCCCATAGTTTTTACACATGCCCCCATTCAAATGGCATTTCTGAAAAGACAGAACGGTGGCTCAGTGGTTAGCACACTAGCCTTGCAGCGCTGTGGTCCTGGGTTCAAATCCCACTAAGGGCAACATCTGCAAAGAGTTTGAATGTTCTCTGTGTTTGTGTAGGTTTCGTCTGGGCAACACTTTTTTTTTTCTTTCGGCGCTGGGGCCGCTGTTACTTCTCATGGCATTGCACTGCCATTTGTATTTTTAAAAAAAGCCCCCGTAATGGGGGCGGGGCTTACCGGCTTAAGCCGGTACAGTTGGCAACATAGAGTGCATGGCATAGCGTCGGAGCCGGGGGCTGGGCTTACCGCGATGGGGGCGGGACTTACCGGCATAAGCCCGGTACAGCTAGCAACACATAGCGCCGGAGGCGGGGCTTACCGCGATGGGGGCGGGGCTTACCGGCATAAGCCCGGTACAGCTGGCAACATGCACTGCATGGCATAGCGTCGGAGCCGGGGGCGGGGCTTACCGCGATGGGGGCGGGGCTTACCGGCATAAGCCCGGTACAGCTGGCAACATGCACTGCATGGCATAGCGTCGGAGCCGGCGGCGGGGCTTACCGCGATGGGGGCGGGGCTTACCGGCATAAGCCCGGTACAGCTGGCAGCATGCACTGCATGGCATAGCGTCGGAGCCGGAGGCGGGGCTTACCGCGATGGGGGCGGGGCTTACCGGCATAAGCCCGGTACAGCTGGCAACATGCACTGCATGGCATAACGTCGGAGCCGGGGGCGGGCTTACCGCGATGGGGGCGGGGCTTACCGGCTTAAGCCCGGTACGGCTGGCAACATGCAATGCATTGCATAGCGTCGGCGCGGGAGGGGGGGCGGGGCTTACCGCGTCATGCCCGATAAAGTTTGCAACTATGGCAACATGCAATGCTATCTGCCACCTCTTCAGCAGACGCAACACTTCATTTCCTTTGGCGCTTGGTCGGCTGTTGCTTCTCATGGCATAGCAACCCCATTGTTTTTACACATGCCCCCATTCAAAAGAAAAGGCAGAACGGTGGCTCAGTGGTTAGCACACTAGCCTTGCAGCGCTGTGGTCCTGGGTTCAAATCCGACTAAGGGCAACATCTGCAAAGAGTTTGAATGTTCTCTGTGTTTGTGTAGGTTTCGTCTGGGCAACACATTTTTTTTTTTCTTTCGGCGCTGGGGCCGCTGTTACTTCTCATGGCATTGCACTGCCATTTGTATTTTTAAAAAAAGCCCCCGTAATGGGGGCGGGGCTTACCGGCTTAAGCCGGTACAGTTGGCAACATAGAGTGCATGGCATAGCGTCGGAGCCGGGGGCTGGGCTTACCGCGATGGGGGCGGGACTTACCGGCATAAGCCCGGTACAGCTAGCAACACATAGCGCCGGAGGCGGGGCTTACCGCGATGGGGGCGGGGCTTACCGGCATAAGCCCGGTACAGCTGGCAACATGCACTGCATGGCATAGCGTCGGAGCCGGGGGCGGGGCTTACCGCGATGGGGGCGGGGCTTACCGGCATAAGCCCGGTACAGCTGGCAACATGCACTGCATGGCATAGCGTCGGAGCCGGAGGCGGGGCTTACCGCGATGGGGGCGGGGCTTACCGGCATAAGCCCGGTACAGCTGGCAGCATGCACTGCATGGCATAGCGTCGGAGCCGGGGGCGGGCTTACCGCGATGGGGGCGGGGCTTACCGGCTTAAGCCCGGTACTGCTGGCAACATGCAATGCATTGCATAGCGTCGGCGCGGGGGGTGGGGCGGGGCTTACCGCGTCATGCCCGATAAAGTTTGCAACTATGGCAACATGCAATGCTATCTGCCACCTCTTCAGCAGACGCAACACTTGATTTCCTTTGGCGCTTGGTCGGCTGTTGCTTCTCATGGCATAGCAACCCCATTGTTTTTACACATGCCCCCATTCAAATGGCATTTCTGAAAAGGCAGAACGGTGGCTCAGTGGTTAGCACACTAGCCTTGCAGCGCTGTGGTCCTGGGTTCAAATCCCACTAAGGGCAACATCTGCAAAGAGTTTGAATGTTCTCTGTGTTTGTGTAGGTTTCGTCTGGGCAACACTTTTTTTTTTCTTTCAGCGCTAGGGCCGCTGTTACTTCTCATGGCATTGCACTGCCATTTGTATTTTTAAAAAAGCCCCCGTAATGGGGGCGGGGCTTACCGGCTTAAGCCGGTACAGTTGGCAACATAGAGTGCATGGCATAGCGTCGGAGCCGGGGGCTGGGCTTACCGCGATGGGGGCGGGACTTACCGGCATAAGCCCGGTACAGCTAGCAACACATAGCGCCGGAGGCGGGGCTTACCGCGATGGGGGCGGGGCTTACCGGCATAAGCCCGGTACAGCTGGCAGCATGCACTGCATGGCATAGCGTCGGAGCCGGAGGCGGGGCTTACCGCGATGGGGGCGGGGCTTACCGGCATAAGCCCGGTACAGCTGGCAACATGCACTGCATGGCATAACGTCGGAGCCGGGGGCGGGCTTACCGCGATGGGGGCGGGGCTTACCGGCTTAAGCCCGGTACGGCTGGCAACATGCAATGCATTGCATAGCGTCGGCGCGGGAGGGGGGGCGGGGCTTACCGCGTCATGCCCGATAAAGTTTGCAACTATGGCAACATGCAATGCTATCTGCCACCTCTTCAGCAGACGCAACACTTCATTTCCTTTGGCGCTTGGTCGGCTGTTGCTTCTCATGGCATAGCAACCCCATTGTTTTTACACATGCCCCCATTCAAAAGAAAAGGCAGAACGGTGGCTCAGTGGTTAGCACACTAGCCTTGCAGCGCTGTGGTCCTGGGTTCAAATCCCACTAAGGGCAACATCTGCAAAGAGTTTGAATGTTCTCTGTGTTTGTGTAGGTTTCGTCTGGGCAACACATTTTTTTTTTCTTTCGGCGCTGGGGCCGCTGTTACTTCTCATGGCATTGCACTGCCATTTGTATTTTTAAAAAAAGCCCCCGTAATGGGGGCGGGGGCTTACCGGCTTAAGCCGGTACAGTTGGCAACATAGAGTGCATGGCATAGCGTCGGAGCCGGGGGCTGGGCTTACCGCGATGGGGGCGGGGCTTACCGGCATAAGCCCGGTACAGCTAGCAACACAGAGCGCCGGAGGCGGGGCTTACCGCGATGGGGGCGGGGCTTACCGGCATAAGCCCGGTACAGCTGGCAACATGCACTGCATGGCATAGCGTCGGAGCCGGGGGCGGGGCTTACCGCGATGGGGGCGGGGCTTACCGGCATAAGCCCGGTACAGCTGGCAACATGCACTGCATGGCATAGCGTCGGAGCCGGCGGCGGGGCTTACCGCGATGGGGGCGGGGCTTACCGGCATAAGCCCGGTACAGCTGGCAGCATGCACTGCATGGCATAGCGTCGGAGCCGGAGGCGGGGCTTACCGCGATGGGGGCGGGGCTTACCGGCATAAGCCCGGTACAGCTGGCAACATGCACTGCATGGCATAACGTCGGAGCCGGGGGCGGGCTTACCGCGATGGGGGCGGGGCTTACCGGCTTAAGCCCGGTACGGCTGGCAACATGCAATGCATTGCATAGCGTCGGCGCGGGAGGGGGGGCGGGGCTTACCGCGTCATGCCCGATAAAGTTTGCAACTATGGCAACATGCAATGCTATCTGCCACCTCTTCAGCAGACGCAACACTTCATTTCCTTTGGCGCTTGGTCGGCTGTTGCTTCTCATGGCATAGCAACCCCATTGTTTTTACACATGCCCCCATTCAAAAGAAAAGGCAGAACGGTGGCTCAGTGGTTAGCACACTAGCCTTGCAGCGCTGTGGTCCTGGGTTCAAATCCGACTAAGGGCAACATCTGCAAAGAGTTTGAATGTTCTCTGTGTTTGTGTAGGTTTCGTCTGGGCAACACATTTTTTTTTTTCTTTCGGCGCTGGGGCCGCTGTTACTTCTCATGGCATTGCACTGCCATTTGTATTTTTAAAAAAAGCCCCCGTAATGGGGGCGGGGCTTACCGGCTTAAGCCGGTACAGTTGGCAACATAGAGTGCATGGCATAGCGTCGGAGCCGGGGGCTGGGCTTACCGCGATGGGGGCGGGACTTACCGGCATAAGCCCGGTACAGCTGGCAACACATAGCGCCGGAGGCGGGGCTTACCGCGATGGGGGCGGGGCTTACCGGCATAAGCCCGGTACAGCTGGCAACATGCACTGCATGGCATAGCGTCGGAGCCGGGGGCGGGGCTTACCGCGATGGGGGCGGGGCTTACCGGCATAAGCCCGGTACAGCTGGCAACATGCACTGCATGGCATAGCGTCGGAGCCGGAGGCGGGGCTTACCGCGATGGGGGCGGGGCTTACCGCCATAAGCCCGGTACAGCTGGCAACATGCACTGCATGGCATAGCGTCGGCGCGGGGGGGGGGCTTACCGCGATGGGGGCGGGGCTTACCGGCTTAAGCCCGGTACTGCTGGCAACATGCAATGCATTGCATAGCGTCGGCGCGGGGGGGGGCGGGGCTTACCGCGTCATGCCCGATAAAGTTTGCAACTATGGCAACATGCAATGCTATCTGCCACCTCTTCAGCAGACGCAACACTTCATTTCCTTTGGCGCTTGGTCGGCTGTTGCTTCTCATGGCATAGCAACCCCATAGTTTTTACACATGCCCCCATTCAAATGGCATTTCTGAAAAGACAGAACGGTGGCTCAGTGGTTAGCACACTAGCCTTGCAGCGCTGTGGTCCTGGTTCAAATCCCACTAAGGGCAACATCTGCAAAGAGTTTGAATGTTCTCTGTGTTTGTGTAGGTTTCGTCTGGGCAACACCTTTTTTTTCTTTCGGCGCTGGGGCCGCTGTTACTTCTCATGGCATTGCACTGCCATTTGTATTTTTAAAAAAAAGCCCCCGTAATGGGGGCGGGGCTTACCGGCTTAAGCCGGTACAGTTGGCAACATAGAGTGCATGGCATAGCGTCGGAGCCGGGGGCTGGGCTTACCGCGAGGGGGGCGGGACTTTACCGGCATAAGCCCGGTACAGCTAGCAACACATAGCGCCGGAGGCGGGGCTTACCGCGATGGGGGCGGGGCTTACCGGCATAAGCCCGGTACAGCTGGCAACATGCACTGCATGGCATCGCGTCGGAGCCGGGGGCGGGGCTTACCGCGATGGGGGCGGGGCTTACCGGCATAAGCCCGGTACAGCTGGCAACATGCACTGCATGGCATAGCGTCGGAGCCGGCGGCGGGGCTTACCGCGATGGGGGCGGGGCTTACCGGCATAAGCCCGGTACAGCTGGCAGCATGCACTGCATGGCATAGCGTCGGAGCCGGAGGCGGGGCTTACCGCGATGGGGGCGGGGCTTACCGGCATAAGCCCGGTACAGCTGGCAACATGCACTGCATGGCATAACGTCGGAGCCGGGGGCGGGCTTACCGCGATGGGGGCGGGGCTTACCGGCTTAAGCCCGGTACGGCTGGCAACATGCAATGCATTGCATAGCGTCGGCGCGGGAGGGGGGGCGGGGCTTACCGCGTCATGCCCGATAAAGTTTGCAACTATGGCAACATGCAATGCTATCTGCCACCTCTTCAGCAGACGCAACACTTCATTTCCTTTGGCGCTTGGTCGGCTGTTGCTTCTCATGGCATAGCAACCCCATTGTTTTTACACATGCCCCCATTCAAAAGAAAAGGCAGAAACGGTGGCTCAGTGGTTAGCACACTAGCCTTGCAGCGCTGTGGTCCTGGGTTCAAATCCGACTAAGGGCAACATCT
This sequence comes from Dendropsophus ebraccatus, assembly GCF_027789765.1. NCBI lineage: Eukaryota > Metazoa > Chordata > Amphibia > Anura > Hylidae > Dendropsophus > Dendropsophus ebraccatus. The sequence goes on along the minus strand of NW_027209941.1, from coordinate 107,897 downwards.
GCAAAGAGTTTGAATGTTCTCTGTGTTTGTGTAGGTTTCGTCTGGGCAACACATTTTTTTTTTCTTTCGGCGCTGGGGCCGCTGTTACTTCTCATGGCATTGCACTGCCATTTGTATTTTTAAAAAAAGCCCCCGTAATGGGGGCGGGGCTTACCGGCTTAAGCCGGTACAGTTGGCAACATAGAGTGCATGGCATAGCGTCGGAGCCGGGGGCTGGGCTTACCGCGATGGGGGCGGGACTTACCGGCATAAGCCCGGTACAGCTAGCAACACATAGCGCCGGAGGCGGGGCTTACCGCGATGGGGGCGGGGCTTACCGGCATAAGCCCGGTACAGCTGGCAACATGCACTGCATGGCATAGCGTCGGAGCCGGGGGCGGGGCTTACCGCGATGGGGGCGGGGCTTACCGGCATAAGCCCGGTACAGCTGGCAACATGCACTGCATGGCATAGCGTCGGAGCCGGAGGCGGGGCTTACCGCGATGGGGGCGGGGCTTACCGGCATAAGCCCGGTACAGCTGGCAGCATGCACTGCATGGCATAGCGTCGGAGCCGGGGGCGGGGCTTACCGCGATGGGGGCGGGGCTTACCGGCTTAAGCCCGGTACTGCTGGCAACATGCAATGCATTGCATAGCGTCGGCGCGGGGGGTGGGGCGGGGCTTACCGCGTCATGCCCGATAAAGTTTGCAACTATGGCAACATGCAATGCTATCTGCCACCTCTTCAGCAGACGCAACACTTCATTTCCTTTGGCGCTTGGTCGGCTGTTGCTTCTCATGGCATAGCAACCCCATTGTTTTTACACATGCCCCCATTCAAATGGCATTTCTGAAAAGGCAGAACGGTGGCTCAGTGGTTAGCACACTAGCCTTGCAGCGCTGTGGTCCTGGGTTCAAATCCCACTAAGGGCAACATCTGCAAAGAGTTTGAATGTTCTCTGTGTTTGTGTAGGTTTCGTCTGGGCAACACTTTTTTTTTTCTTTCAGCGCTAGGGCCGCTGTTACTTCTCATGGCATTGCACTGCCATTTGTATTTTTAAAAAAGCCCCCGTAATGGGGGCGGGGCTTACCGGCTTAAGCCGGTACAGTTGGCAACATAGAGTGCATGGCATAGCGTCGGAGCCGGGGGCTGGGCTTACCGCGATGGGGGCGGGACTTACCGGCATAAGCCCGGTACAGCTAGCAACACATAGCGCCGGAGGCGGGGCTTACCGCGATGGGGGCGGGGCTTACCGGCATAAGCCCGGTACAGCTTGCAGCATGCACTGCATGGCATAGCGTCGGAGCCGGAGGCGGGGCTTACCGCGATGGGGGCGGGGCTTACCGGCATAAGCCCGGTACAGCTGGCAACATGCACTGCATGGCATAACGTCGGAGCCGGGGGCGGGCTTACCGCGATGGGGGCGGGGCTTACCGGCTTAAGCCCGGTACGGCTGGCAACATGCAATGCATTGCATAGCGTCGGCGCGGGAGGGGGGGCGGGGCTTACCGCGTCATGCCCGATAAAGTTTGCAACTATGGCAACATGCAATGCTATCTGCCACCTCTTCAGCAGACGCAACACTTCATTTCCTTTGGCGCTTGGTCGGCTGTTGCTTCTCATGGCATAGCAACCCCATTGTTTTTACACATGCCCCCATTCAAAAGAAAAGGCAGAACGGTGGCTCAGTGGTTAGCACACTAGCCTTGCAGCGCTGTGGTCCTGGGTTCAAATCCCACTAAGGGCAACATCTGCAAAGAGTTTGAATGTTCTCTGTGTTTGTGTAGGTTTCGTCTGGGCAACACATTTTTTTTTTTCTTTCGGCGCTGGGGCCGCTGTTACTTCTCATGGCATTGCACTGCCATTTGTATTTTTAAAAAAAGCCCCCGTAATGGGGGCGGGCTTACCGGCTTAAGCCGGTACAGTTGGCAACATAGAGTGCATGGCATAGCGTCGGAGCCGGGGGCTGGGCTTACCGCGATGGGGGCGGGACTTACCGGCATAAGCCCGGTACAGCTAGCAACACATAGCGCCGGAGGCGGGGCTTACCGCGATGGGGGCGGGGCTTACCGGCATAAGCCCGGTACAGCTGGCAACATGCACTGCATGGCATAGCGTCGGAGCCGGGGGCGGGGCTTACCGCGATGGGGGCGGGGCTTACCGGCATAAGCCCGGTACAGCTGGCAACATGCACTGCATGGCATAGCGTCGGAGCCGGCGGCGGGGCTTACCGCGATGGGGGCGGGGCTTACCGGCATAAGCCCGGTACAGCTGGCAGCATGCACTGCATGGCATAGCGTCGGAGCCGGAGGCGGGGCTTACCGCGATGGGGGCGGGGCTTACCGGCATAAGCCCGGTACAGCTGGCAACATGCACTGCATGGCATAAACGTCGGAGCCGGGGGCGGGCTTACCGCGATGGGGGCGGGGCTTAACCGGCTTAAGCCCGGTACGGCTGGCAACATGCAATGCATTGCATAGCGTCGGCGCGGGAGGGGGGGCGGGGCTTACCGCGTCATGCCCGATAAAGTTTGCAACTATGGCAACATGCAATGCTATCTGCCACCTCTTCAGCAGACGCAACACTTCATTTCCTTTGGCGCTTGGTCGGCTGTTGCTTCTCATGGCATAGCAACCCCATTGTTTTTACACATGCCCCCATTCAAAAGAAAAGGCAGAACGGTGGCTCAGTGGTTAGCACACTAGCCTTGCAGCGCTGTGGTCCTGGGTTCAAATCCGACTAAGGGCAACATCTGCAAAGAGTTTGAATGTTCTCTGTGTTTGTGTAGGTTTCGTCTGGGCAACACATTTTTTTTTTCTTTCGGCGCTGGGGCCGCTGTTACTTCTCATGGCATTGCACTGCCATTTGTATTTTTAAAAAAAGCCCCCGTAATGGGGGCGGGGCTTACCGGCTTAAGCCGGTACAGTTGGCAACATAGAGTGCATGGCATAGCGTCGGAGCCGGGGGCTGGGCTTACCGCGATGGGGGCGGGACTTACCGGCATAAGCCCGGTACAGCTAGCAACACATAGCGCCGGAGGCGGGGCTTACCGCGATGGGGGCGGGGCTTACCGGCATAAGCCCGGTACAGCTGGCAACATGCACTGCATGGCATAGCGTCGGAGCCGGGGGCGGGGCTTACCGCGAGGGGGGCGGGGCTTACCGGCATAAGCCCGGTACAGCTGGCAACATGCACTGCATGGCATAGCGTCGGAGCCGGAGGCGGGGCTTACCGCGAGGGGGGCGGGGCTTACCGCATAAGCCCGGTACAGCTGGCAACATGCACTGCATGGCATAGCGTCGGAGCCGGGGGCGGGGCTTACCCGCGATGGGGGCGGGGCTTACCGGCTTAAGCCCGGTACTGCTGGCAACATGCAATGCATTGCATAGCGTCGGCGCGGGGGGGGGGCGGGGCTTACCGCGTCATGCCCGATAAAGTTTGCAACTATGGCAACATGCAATGCTATCTGCCACCTCTTCAGCAGACGCAACACTTCATTTCCTTTGGCGCTTGGTCGGCTGTTGCTTCTCATGGCATAGCAACCCCATTGTTTTTACACATGCCCCCATTTCAAATGGCATTTCTGAAAAGACAGAACGGTGGCTCAGTGGTTAGCACACTAGCCTTGCAGCGCTGTGGTCCTGGGTTCAAATCCCACTAAGGGCAACATCTGCAAAGAGTTTGAATGTTCTCTGTGTTTGTGTAGGTTTCGTCTGGGCAACACTTTTTTTTTTCTTTCGGCGCTGGGGCCGCTGTTACTTCTCATGGCATTGCACTGCCATTTGTATTTTTAAAAAAAAGCCCCCGTAATGGGGGCGGGGCTTACCGGCTTAAGCCGGTACAGTTGGCAACATAGAGTGCATGGCATAGCGTCGGAGCCGGGGGCTGGGCTTACCGCGATGGGGGCGGGACTTACCGGCATAAGCCCGGTACAGCTGGCAACACATAGCGCCGGAGGCGGGGCTTACCGCGATGGGGGCGGGGCTTACCGGCATAAGCCCGGTACAGCTGGCAACATGCACTGCATGGCATAGCGTCGGAGCCGGGGGCGGGGCTTACCGCGATGGGGGCGGGGCTTACCGGCATAAGCCCGGTACAGGCTGGCAACATGCACTGCATGGCATAGCGTCGGAGCCGGCGGCGGGGCTTACCGCGATGGGGGCGGGGCTTACCGGCATAAGCCCGGTACAGCTGGCAGCATGCACTGCATGGCATAGCGTCGGAGCCGGAGGCGGGGCTTACCGCGATGGGGGCGGGGCTTACCGGCATAAGCCCGGTACAGCTGGCAACATGCACTGCATGGCATAACGTCGGAGCCGGGGGCGGGCTTACCGCGATGGGGGCGGGGCTTACCGGCTTAAGCCCGGTACGGCTGGCAACATGCAATGCATTGCATAGCGTCGGCGCGGGAGGGGGGGCGGGGCTTACCGCGTCATGCCCGATAAAGTTTGCAACTATGGCAACATGCAATGCTATCTGCCACCTCTTCAGCAGACGCAACACTTCATTTCCTTTGGCGCTTGGTCGGCTGTTGCTTCTCATGGCATAGCAACCCCATTGTTTTTACACATGCCCCCATTCAAAAGAAAAGGCAGAACGGTGGCTCAGTGGTTAGCACACTAGCCTTGCAGCGCTGTGGTCCTGGGTTCAAATCCGACTAAGGGCAACATCTGCAAAGAGTTTGAATGTTCTCTGTGTTTGTGTAGGTTTCGTCTGGGCAACACATTTTTTTTTTCTTTCGGCGCTGGGGCCGCTGTTACTTCTCATGGCATTGCACTGCCATTTGTATTTTTAAAAAAAGCCCCCGTAATGGGGGCGGGGCTTACCGGCTTAAGCCGGTACAGTTGGCAACATAGAGTGCATGGCATAGCGTCGGAGCCGGGGGCTGGGCTTACCGCGATGGGGGCGGGACTTACCGGCATAAGCCCGGTACAGCTAGCAACACATAGCGCCGGAGGCGGGGCTTACCGCGATGGGGGCGGGGCTTACCGGCATAAGCCCGGTACAGCTGGCAACATGCACTGCATGGCATAGCGTCGGAGCCGGGGGCGGGGCTTACCGCGATGGGGGCGGGGCTTACCGGCATAAGCCCGGTACAGCTGGCAACATGCACTGCATGGCATAGCGTCGGAGCCGGAGGCGGGGCTTACCGCGATGGGGGCGGGGCTTACCGGCATAAGCCCGGTACAGCTGGCAGCATGCACTGCATGGCATAGCGTCGGAGCCGGGGGCGGGCTTACCGCGATGGGGGCGGGGCTTACCGGCTTAAGCCCGGTACTGCTGGCAACATGCAATGCATTGCATAGCGTCGGCGCGGGGGGTGGGGCGGGGCTTACCGCGTCATGCCCGATAAAGTTTGCAACTATGGCAACATGCAATGCTATCTGCCACCTCTTCAGCAGACGCAACACTTGATTTCCTTTGGCGCTTGGTCGGCTGTTGCTTCTCATGGCATAGCAACCCCATTGTTTTTACACATGCCCCCATTCAAATGGCATTTCTGAAAAGGCAGAACGGTGGCTCAGTGGTTAGCACACTAGCCTTGCAGCGCTGTGGTCCTGGGTTCAAATCCCACTAAGGGCAACATCTGCAAAGAGTTTGAATGTTCTCTGTGTTTGTGTAGGTTTCGTCTGGGCAACACTTTTTTTTTTCTTTCAGCGCTAGGGCCGCTGTTACTTCTCATGGCATTGCACTGCCATTTGTATTTTTAAAAAAAGCCCCCGTAATGGGGGCGGGGCTTACCGGCTTAAGCCGGTACAGTTGGCAACATAGAGTGCATGGCATAGCGTCGGAGCCGGGGGCTGGGCTTACCGCGATGGGGGCGGGACTTACCGGCATAAGCCCGGTACAGCTAGCAACACATAGCGCCGGAGGCGGGGCTTACCGCGATGGGGGCGGGGCTTACCGGCATAAGCCCGGTACAGCTGGCAAGCATGCACTGCATGGCATAGCGTCGGAGCCGGAGGCGGGGCTTACCGCGATGGGGGCGGGGCTTACCGGCATAAGCCCGGTACAGCTGGCAACATGCACTGCATGGCATAACGTCGGAGCCGGGGGCGGGCTTACCGCGATGGGGGCGGGGCTTACCGGCTTAAGCCCGGTACGGCTGGCAACATGCAATGCATTGCATAGCGTCGGCGCGGGAGGGGGGGCGGGGCTTACCGCGTCATGCCCGATAAAGTTTGCAACTATGGCAACATGCAATGCTATCTGCCACCTCTTCAGCAGACGCAACACTTCATTTCCTTTGGCGCTTGGTCGGCTGTTGCTTCTCATGGCATAGCAACCCCATTGTTTTTACACATGCCCCCATTCAAAAGAAAAGGCAGAACGGTGGCTCAGTGGTTAGCACACTAGCCTTGCAGCGCTGTGGTCCTGGGTTCAAATCCCACTAAGGGCAACATCTGCAAAGAGTTTGAATGTTCTCTGTGTTTGTGTAGGTTTCGTCTGGGCAACACATTTTTTTTTTTCTTTCGGCGCTGGGGCCGCTGTTACTTCTCATGGCATTTGCACTGCCATTTGTATTTTTAAAAAAATCCCCCGTAATGGGGGCGGGGCTTACCGGCTTAAGCCGGTACAGTTGGCAACATAGAGTGCATGGCATAGCGTCGGAGCCGGGGGCTGGGCTTACCGCGATGGGGGCGGGACTTACCGGCATAAGCCCGGTACAGCTAGCAACACATAGCGCCGGAGGCGGGGCTTACCGCGATGGGGGCGGGGCTTACCGGCATAAGCCCGGTACAGCTGGCAACATGCACTGCATGGCATAGCGTCGGAGCCGGGGCGGGGCTTACCGCGATGGGGGCGGGGCTTACCGGCATAAGCCCGGTACAGCTGGCAACATGCACTGCATGGCATAGCGTCGGAGCCGGCGGCGGGGCTTACCGCGATGGGGGCGGGGCTTACCGGCATAAGCCCGGTACAGCTGGCAGCATGCACTGCATGGCATAGCGTCGGAGCCGGAGGCGGGGCTTACCGCGATGGGGGCGGGGCTTACCGCATAAGCCCGGTACAGCTGCAACATGCACTGCATGGCATAACGTCGGAGCCGGGGGCGGGCTTACCGCGATGGGGGTGGGCTTACCGGCTTAAGCCCGGTACGGCTGGCAACATGCAATGCATTGCATAGCGTCGGCGCGGGAGGGGGGGCGGGGCTTACCGCGTCATGCCCGATAAAAGTTTGCAACTATGGCAACATGCAATGCTATCTGCCACCTCTTCAGCAGACGCAACACTTCATTTCCTTTGGCGCTTGGTCGGCTGTTGCTTCTCATGGCATAGCAACCCCATTGTTTTTACACATGCCCCATTCAAAAGAAAAGGCAGAACGGTGGCTCAGTGGTTAGCACACTAGCCTTGCAGCGCTGTGGTCCTGGTTCAAATCCGACTAAGGGCAACATCTGCAAAGAGTTTGAATGTTCTCTGTGTTTGTGTAGGTTTCGTCTGGGCAACACATTTTTTTTTTCTTTCGGCGCTGGGGCCGCTGTTACTTCTCATGGCATTGCACTGCCATTTGTATTTTTAAAAAAAGCCCCCGTAATGGGGGCGGGGCTTACCGGCTTAAGCCGGTACAGTTGGCAACATAGAGTGCATGGCATAGCGTCGGAGCCGGGGGCTGGGCTTACCGCGATGGGGGCGGGACTTACCGGCATAAGCCCGGTACAGCTAGCAACACATAGCGCCGGAGGCGGGGCTTACCGCGATGGGGGCGGGGCTTACCGGCATAAGCCCGGTAACAGCTGGCAACATGCACTGCATGGCATAGCGTCGGAGCCGGGGGCGGGGCTTACCGCGATGGGGGCGGGGCTTACCGGCATAAGCCCGGTACAGCTGGCAACATGCACTGCATGGCATAGCGTCGGAGCCGGCGGCGGGGCTTACCGCGATGGGGGCGGGGCTTACCGGCATAAGCCCGGTACAGCTGGCAGCATGCACTGCATGGCATAGCGTCGGAGCCGGAGGCGGGGCTTACCGCGATGGGGGCGGGGCTTACCGGCATAAGCCCGGTACAGCTGGCAACATGCACTGCATGGCATAACGTCGGAGCCGGGGGCGGGGCTTACCGCGATGGGGGCGGGGCTTACCGGCTTAAGCCCGGTACGGCTGGCAACATGCAATGCATTGCATAGCGTCGGCGCGGGAGGGGGGGCGGGGCTTACCGCGTCATGCCCGATAAAGTTTGCAACTATGGCAACATGCAATGCTATCTGCCACCTCTTCAGCAGACGCAACACTTCATTTCCTTTGGCGCTTGGTCGGCTGTTGCTTCTCATGGCATAGCAACCCCATTGTATTTACACATGCCCCCATTCAAATGGCATTTCTGAAAAGGCAGAACGGTGGCTCAGTGGTTAGCACACTAGCCTTGCAGCGCTGTGGTCCTGGGTTCAAATCCCACTAAGGGCAACATCTGCAAAGAGTTTGAATGTTCTCTGTGTTTGTGTAGGTTTCGTCTGGGCAACACTTTTTTTTTCTTTCAGCGCTAGGGCCGCTGTTACTTCTCATGGCATTGCACTGCCATTTGTATTTTTAAAAAAGCCCCCGTAATGGGGGCGGGGCTTACCGGCTTAAGCCGGTACAGTTGGCAACATAGAGTGCATGGCATAGCGTCGGAGCCGGGGGCGGGGCTTACCGCGATGGGGGCGGGACTTACCGGCATAAGCCCGGTACAGCTAGCAAACACATAGCGCCGGAGGCGGGGCTTACCGCGATGGGGGCGGGGCTTACCGGCATAAGCCCGGTACAGCTGGCAGCATGCACTGCATGGCATAGCGTCGGAGCCGGAGGCGGGGCTTACCGCGATGGGGGCGGGGCTTACCGGCATAAGCCCGGTACAGCTGGCAACATGCACTGCATGGCATAGCGTCGGAGCCGGGGGCGGGCCTTACCGCGATGGGGGCGGGGCTTACCGGCTTAAGCCCGGTACGGCTGGCAACATGCACTGCATTGCATAGCGTCGGCGCGGGAGGGGGGGCGGGGCTTACCGCGTCATGCCCGATAAAGTTTGCAACTATGGCAACATGCAATGCTATCTGCCACCTCTTCAGCAGACGCAACACTTCATTTCCTTTGGCGCTTGGTCGGCTGTTGCTTCTCATGGCATAGCAACCCCATTGTTTTTACACATGCCCCCATTCAAAAGAAAAGGCAGAACGGTGGCTCAGTGGTTAGCACACTAGCCTTGCAGCGCTGTGGTCCTGGGTTCAAATCCGACTAAGGGCAACATCTGCAAAGAGTTTGAATGTTCTCTGTGTTTGTGTAGGTTTCGTCTGGGCAACACATTTTTTTTTTCTTTCGGCGCTGGGGCCGCTGTTACTTCTCATGGCATTGCACTGCCATTTGTATTTTTAAAAAAAGCCCCCGTAATGGGGGCGGGGCTTACCGGCTTAAGCCGGTACAGTTGGCAACATAGAGTGCATGGCATAGCGTCGGAGCCGGGGGCTGGGCTTACCGCGATGGGGGCGGGACTTAACGGCATAAGCCCGGTACAGCTAGCAACACATAGCGCCGGAGGCGGGGCTTACCGCGATGGGGGCGGGGCTTACCGGCATAAGCCCGGTACAGCTGGCAACATGCACTGCATGGCATAGCGTCGGAGCCGGGGGCGGGGCTTACCGCGATGGGGGCGGGGCTTACCGGCATAAGCCCGGTACAGCTGGCAACATGCACTGCATGGCATAGCGTCGGAGCCGGCGGCGGGGCTTACCGCGATGGGGGCGGGGCTTACCGGCATAAGCCCGTACAGCTGGCAGCATGCACTGCATGGCATAGCGTCGGAGCCGGAGGCGGGGCTTACCGCGATGGGGGCGGGGCTTACCGGCATAAGCCCGGTACAGCTGGCAACATGCACTGCATGGCATAACGTCGGAGCCGGGGGCGGGCTTAACCGCTATGGGGGCGGGGCTTACCGGCTTAAGCCCGGTACGGCTGGCAACATGCAATGCATTGCATAGCGTCGGCGCGGGAGGGGGGGCGGGCTTACCGCGTCATGCCCGATAAAGTTTGCAACTATGGCAACATGCAATGCTATCTGCCACCTCTTCAGCAGACGCAACACTTCATTTCCTTTGGCGCTTGGTCGGCTGTTGCTTCTCATGGCATAGCAAACCCCATTGTTTTTACACATGCCCCCATTCAAAAGAAAAGGCAGAACGGTGGCTCAGTGGTTAGCACACTAGCCTTGCAGCGCTGTGGTCCTGGGTTCAAATCCCACTAAGGGCAACATCTGCAAAGAGTTTGAATGTTCTCTGTGTTTGTGTAGGTTTCGTCTGGGCAACACATTTTTTTTTTCTTTCGGCGCTGGGGCCGCTGTTACTTCTCATGGCATTGCACTGCCATTTGTATTTTTAAAAAAAAGCCCCCGTAATGGGGGCGGGGCTTACCGGCTTAAGCCGGTACAGTTGGCAACATAGAGTGCATGGCATAGCGTCGGAGCCGGGGGCGGGGCTTACCGCGATGGGGGCGGGGCTTACCGGCATAAGCCCGGTACAGCTGGCAACACATAGCGCCGGAGGCGGGGCTTACCGCGATGGGGGCGGGGCTTACCGGCATAAGCCCGGTACAGCTGGCAGCATGCACTGCATGGCATAGCGTCGGAGCCGGAGGCGGGGCTTACCGCGATGGGGGCGGGGCTTACCGGCATAAGCCCGGTACAGCTGGCAACATGCACTGCATGGCATACCGTCGGAGCCGGGGGCGGGCTTACCGCGATGGGGGCGGGGCTTACCGGCTTAAGCCCGGTACGGCTGGCAACATGCAATGCATTGCATAGCGTCGGCGCGGGAGGGGGGGCGGGGCTTACCGCGTCATGCCCGATAAAGTTTGCAACTATGGCAACATGCAATGCTATCTGCCACCTCTTCAGCAGACGCAACACTTCATTTCCTTTGGCGCTTGGTCGGCTGTTGCTTCTCATGGCATAGCAACCCAATTGTTTTTACACATGCCCCCATTCAAAAGAAAAGGCAGAACGGTGGCTCAGTGGTTAGCACACTAGCCTTGCAGCGCTGTGGTCCTGGGTTCAAATCCCACTAAGGGCAACATCTGCAAAGAGTTTGAATGTTCTCTGTGTTTGTGTAGGTTTCGTCTGGGCAACACATTTTTTTTTTCTTTCGGCGCTGGGGCCGCTGTTACTTCTCATGGCATTGCACTGCCATTTGTATTTTTAAAAAAAGCCCCCGTAATGGGGGCGGGGCTTACCGGCTTAAGCCGGTACAGTTGGCAACATAGAGTGCATGGCATAGCGTCGGAGCCGGGGGCTGGGCTTACCGCGATGGGGGCGGGACTTACCGGCATAAGCCCGGTACAGCTAGCAACACATAGCGCCGGAGGCGGGGCTTACCGCGATGGGGGCGGGGCTTACCGGCATAAGCCCGGTACAGCTGGCAACATGCACTGCATGGCATAGCGTCGGAGCCGGGGGCGGGGCTTACCGCGATGGGGGCGGGGCTTACCGGCATAAGCCCGGTACAGCTGGCAACATGCACTGCATGGCATAGCGTCGGAGCCGGCGGCGGGGCTTACCGCGATGGGGGCGGGGCTTACCGGCATAAGCCCGGTACAGCTGGCAGCATGCACTGCATGGCATAGCGTCGGAGCCGGAGGCGGGGCTTACCGCGATGGGGGCGGGGCTTACCGGCATAAGCCCGGTACAGCTGGCAACATGCACTGCATGGCATAACGTCGGAGCCGGGGGCGGGCTTACCGCGATGGGGGCGGGGCTTACCGGCTTAAGCCCGGTACGGCTGGCAACATGCAATGCATTGCATAGCGTCGGCGCGGGAGGGGGGGCGGGGCTTACCGCGTCATGCCCGATAAAGTTTGCAACTATGGCAACATGCAATGCTATCTGCCACCTCTTCAGCAGACGCAACACTTCATTTCCTTTGGCGCTTGGTCGGCTGTTGCTTCTCATGGCATAGCAACCCCATTGTTTTTACACATGCCCCCATTCAAAAGAAAAGGCAGAACGGTGGCTCAGTGGTTAGCACACTAGCCTTGCAGCGCTGTGGTCCTGGGTTCAAATCCGACTAAGGGCAACATCTGCAAAGAGTTTGAATGTTCTCTGTGTTTGTGTAGGTTTCGTCTGGGCAACACATTTTTTTTTTCTTTCGGCGCTGGGGCCGCTGTTACTTCTCATGGCATTGCACTGCCATTTGTATTTTTAAAAAAAGCCCCCGTAATGGGGGCGGGGCTTACCGGCTTAAGCCGGTACAGTTGGCAACATAGAGTGCATGGCATAGCGTCGGAGCCGGGGGCTGGGCTTACCGCGATGGGGGCGGGACTTACCGGCATAAGCCCGGTACAGCTAGCAACACATAGCGCCGGAGGCGGGGCTTACCGCGATGGGGGCGGGGCTTACCGGCATAAGCCCGGTACAGCTGGCAGCATGCACTGCATGGCATAGCGTCGGAGCCGGAGGCGGGGCTTACCGCGATGGGGGCGGGGCTTACCGGCATAAGCCCGGTACAGCTGGCAACATGCACTGCATGGCATAACGTCGGAGCCGGGGGCGGGCTTACCGCGATGGGGGCGGGGCTTACCGGCTTAAGCCCGGTACGGCTGGCAACATGCAATGCATTGCATAGCGTCGGCGCGGGAGGGGGGGCGGGGCTTACCGCGTCATGCCCGATAAAGTTTGCAACTATGGCAACATGCAATGCTATCTGCCACCTCTTCAGCAGACGCAACACTTCATTTCCTTTGGCGCTTGGTCGGCTGTTGCTTCTCATGGCATAGCAACCCCATTGTTTTTACACATGCCCCCATTCAAAAGAAAAGGCAGAACGGTGGCTCAGTGGTTAGCACACTAGCCTTGCAGCGCTGTGGTCCTGGGTTCAAATCCCACTAAGGGCAACATCTGCAAAGAGTTTGAATGTTCTCTGTGTTTGTGTAGGTTTCGTCTGGGCAACACATTTTTTTTTCTTTCGGCGCTGGGGCCGCTGTTACTTCTCATGGCATTGCACTGCCATTTGTATTTTTAAAAAAAGCCCCCGTAATGGGGGCGGGGCTTACCGGCTTAAGCCGGTACAGTTGGCAACATAGAGTGCATGGCATAGCGTCGGAGCCGGGGGCTGGGCTTACCGCGATGGGGGCGGGACTTACCGGCATAAGCCCGGTACAGCTAGCAACACATAGCGCCGGAGGCGGGGCTTACCGCGATGGGGGCGGGGCTTACCGGCATAAGCCCGGTACAGCTGGCAACATGCACTGCATGGCATAGCGTCGGAGCCGGGGGCGGGGCTTACCGCGATGGGGGCGGGGCTTACCGGCATAAGCCCGGTACAGCTGGCAACATGCACTGCATGGCATAGCGTCGGAGCCGGCGGCGGGGCTTACCGCGATGGGGGCGGGGCTTACCGGCATAAGCCCGGTACAGCTGGCAGCATGCACTGCATGGCATAGCGTCGGAGCCGGAGGCGGGGCTTACCGCGATGGGGGCGGGGCTTACCGGCATAAGCCCGGTACAGCTGGCAACATGCACTGCATGGCATAACGTCGGAGCCGGGGGCGGGCTTACCGCGATGGGGGCGGGGCTTACCGGCTTAAGCCCGGTACGGCTGGCAACATGCAATGCATTGCATAGCGTCGGCGCGGGAGGGGGGGCGGGGCTTACCGCGTCATGCCCGATAAAGTTTGCAACTATGGCAACATGCAATGCTATCTGCCACCTCTTCAGCAGACGCAACACTTCATTTCCTTTGGCGCTTGGTCGGCTGTTGCTTCTCATGGCATAGCAACCCCATTGTTTTTACACATGCCCCCATTCAAAAGAAAAGGCAGAACGGTGGCTCAGTGGTTAGCACACTAGCCTTGCAGCGCTGTGGTCCTGGGTTCAAATCCGACTAAGGGCAACATCTGCAAAGAGTTTGAATGTTCTCTGTGTTTGTGTAGGTTTCGTCTGGGCAACACATTTTTTTTTTCTTTCGGCGCTGGGGCCGCTGTTACTTCTCATGGCATTGCACTGCCATTTGTATTTTTAAAAAAAGCCCCCGTAATGGGGGCGGGGCTTACCGGCTTAAGCCGGTACAGTTGGCAACATAGAGTGCATGGCATAGCGTCGGAGCCGGGGGCTGGGCTTACCGCGATGGGGGCGGGACTTACCGGCATAAGCCCGGTACAGCTAGCAACACATAGCGCCGGAGGCGGGGCTTACCGCGATGGGGGCGGGGCTTACCGGCATAAGCCCGGTACAGCTGGCAACATGCACTGCATGGCATAGCGTCGGAGCCGGGGGCGGGGCTTACCGAGATGGGGGCGGGGCTTACCGGCATAAGCCCGGTACAGCTGGCAACATGCACTGCATGGCATAGCGTCGGAGCCGGCGGCGGGGCTTACCGCGAGGGGGGCGGGGCTTACCGGCATAAGCCCGGTACAGCTGGCAGCATGCACTGCATGGCATAGCGTCGGAGCCGGAGGCGGGGCTTACCGCGATGGGGGCGGGGCTTACCGGCATAAGCCCGGTACAGCTGGCAACATGCACTGCATGGCATAGCGTCGGAGCCGGGGGCGGGCTTACCGCGATGGGGGCGGGGCTTACCGGCTTGAGCCCGGTACGGCTGGCAACATGCAATGCATTGCATAGCGTGGGCGCGGGAGGGGGGGCGGGGCTTACCGCGTCATGCCCGATAAAGTTTGCAACTATGGCAACATGCAATGCTATCTGCCACCTCTTCAGCAGACGCAACACTTCATTTCCTTTGGCGCTTGGTCGGCTGTTGCTTCTCATGGCATAGCAACCCCATTGTTTTTACACATGCCCCCATTCAAATGGCATTTCTGAAAAGGCAGAACGGTGGCTCAGTGGTTAGCACACTAGCCTTGCAGCGCTGTGGTCCTGGGTTCAAATCCCACTAAGGGCAACATCTGCAAAGAGTTTGAATGTTCTCTGTGTTTGTGTAGGTTTCGTCTGGGCAACACTTTTTTTTCTTTCAGCGCTAGGGCCGCTGTTACTTCTCATGGCATTGCACTGCCATTTGTATTTTTAAAAAAGCCCCCGTAATGGGGGCGGGGCTTACCGGCTTAAGCCGGTACAGTTGGCAACATAGAGTGCATGGCATAGCGTCGGAGCCGGGGGCTGGGCTTACCGCGATGGGGGCGGGACTTACCGGCATAAGCCCGGTACAGCTAGCAACACATAGCGCCGGAGGCGGGGCTTACCGCGATGGGGGCGGGGCTTACCGGCATAAGCCCGGTACAGCTGGCAGCATGCACTGCATGGCATAGCGTCGGAGCCGGAGGCGGGGCTTACCGCGATGGGGGCGGGGCTTACCGGCATAAGCCCGGTACAGCTGGCAACATGCACTGCATGGCATAACGTCGGAGCCGGGGGCGGGCTTACCGCGATGGGGGCGGGGCTTACCGGCTTAAGCCCGGTACGGCTGGCAACATGCAATGCATTGCATAGCGTCGGCGCGGGAGGGGGGGCGGGGCTTACCGCGTCATGCCCGATAAAGTTTGCAACTATGGCAACATGCAATGCTATCTGCCACCTCTTCAGCAGACGCAACACTTCATTTCCTTTGGCGCTTGGTCGGCTGTTGCTTCTCATGGCATAGCAACCCCATTGTTTTTACACATGCCCCCATTCAAAAGAAAAGGCAGAACGGTGGCTCAGTGGTTAGCACACTAGCCTTGCAGCGCTGTGGTCCTGGGTTCAAATCCGACTAAGGGCAACATCTGCAAAGAGTTTGAATGTTCTCTGTGTTTGTGTAGGTTTCGTCTGGGCAACACATTTTTTTTTTCTTTCGGCGCTGGGGCCGCTGTTACTTCTCATGGCATTGCACTGCCATTTGTATTTTTAAAAAAAGCCCCCGTAATGGGGGCGGGGCTTACCGGCTTAAGCCGGTACAGTTGGCAACATAGAGTGCATGGCATAGCGTCGGAGCCGGGGGCTGGGCTTACCGCGATGGGGGCGGGACTTACCGGCATAAGCCCGGTACAGCTAGCAACACATAGCGCCGGAGGCGGGGCTTACCGCGATGGGGGCGGGGCTTACCGGCATAAGCCCGGTACAGCTGGCAACATGCACTGCATGGCATAGCGTCGGAGCCGGGGGCGGGGCTTACCGCGATGGGGGCGGGGCTTACCGGCATAAGCCCGGTACAGCTGGCAACATGCACTGCATGGCATAGCGTCGGAGCCGGCGGCGGGGCTTACCGCGATGGGGGCGGGGCTTACCGGCATAAGCCCGGTACAGCTGGCAGCATGCACTGCATGGCATAGCGTCGGAGCCGGAGGCGGGGCTTACCGCGATGGGGGCGGGGCTTACCGGCATAAGCCCGGTACAGCTGGCAACATGCACTGCATGGCATAACGTCGGAGCCGGGGGCGGGCTTACCGCGATGGGGGCGGGGCTTACCGGCTTAAGCCCGGTACGGCTGGCAAACATGCAATGCATTGCATAGCGTCGGCGCGGGAGGGGGGGCGGGGCTTACCGCGTCATGCCCGATAAAGTTTGCAACTATGGCAACATGCAATGCTATCTGCCACCTCTTCAGCAGACGCAACACTTCATTTCCTTTGGCGCTTGGTCGGCTGTTGCTTCTCATGGCATAGCAACCCCATTGTTTTTACACATGCCCCCATTCAAAAGAAAAGGCAGAACGGTGGCTCAGTGGTTAGCACACTAGCCTTGCAGCGCTGTGGTCCTGGGTTCAAATCCGACTAAGGGCAACATCTGCAAAGAGTTTGAATGTTCTCTGTGTTTGTGTAGGTTTCGTCTGGGCAACACATTTTTTTTTCTTTCGGCGCTGGGGCCGCTGTTACTTCTCATGGCATTGCACTGCCATTTGTATTTTTAAAAAAAGCCCCCGTAATGGGGGCGGGGCTTACCGGCTTAAGCCGGTACAGTTGGCAACATAGAGTGCATGGCATAGCGTCGGAGCCGGGGGCTGGGCTTACCGCGATGGGGGCGGGACTTACCGGCATAAGCCCGGTACAGCTAGCAACACATAGCGCCGGAGGCGGGGCTTACCGCGATGGGGGCGGGGCTTACCGGCATAAGCCCGGTACAGCTGGCAACATGCACTGCATGGCATAGCGTCGGAGCCGGGGGCGGGGCTTACCGCGATGGGGGCGGGGCTTACCGGCATAAGCCCGGTACAGCTGGCAACATGCACTGCATGGCATAGCGTCGGAGCCGGAGGCGGGGCTTACCGCGATGGGGGCGGGGCTTACCGGCATAAGCCCGGTACAGCTGGCAGCATGCACTGCATGGCATAGCGTCGGAGCCGGAGGCGGGGCTTACCGCGATGGGGGCGGGGCTTACCGGCATAAGCCCGGTACAGCTGGCAACATGCACTGCATGGCATAACGTCGGAGCCGGGGGCGGGCTTACCGCGATGGGGGCGGGGCTTACCGGCTTAAGCCCGGTACGGCTGGCAACATGCAATGCATGGCATAGCGTCGGCGCGGGAGGGGGGGGCGGGGGCTTACCGCGTCATGCCCGATAAAGTTTGCAACTATGGCAACATGCAATGCTATCTGCCACCTCTTCAGCAGACGCAACACTTCATTTCCTTTGGCGCTTGGTCGGCTGTTGCTTCTCATGGCATAGCAACCCCATTGTTTTTACACATGCCCCCATTCAAATGGCATTTCTGAAAAGGCAGAACGGTGGCTCAGTGGTTAGCACACTAGCCTTGCAGCGCTGTGGTCCTGGGTTCAAATCCCACTAAGGGCAACATCTGCAAAGAGTTTGAATGTTCTCTGTGTTTGTGTAGGTTTCGTCTGGGCAACACTTTTTTTTTCTTTCAGCGCTAGGGCCGCTGTTACTTCTCATGGCATTGCACTGCCATTTGTATTTTTAAAAAAGCCCCCGTAATGGGGGCGGGGCTTACCGGCTTAAGCCGGTACAGTTGGCAACATAGAGTGCATGGCATAGCGTCGGAGCCGGGGGCTGGGCTTACCGCGATGGGGGCGGGACTTACCGGCATAAGCCCGGTACAGCTAGCAACACATAGCGCCGGAGGCGGGGCTTACCGCGATGGGGGCGGGGCTTACCGGCATAAGCCCGGTACAGCTGGCAGCATGCACTGCATGGCATAGCGTCGGAGCCGGAGGCGGGGCTTACCGCGATGGGGGCGGGGCTTACCGGCATAAGCCCGGTACAGCTGGCAACATGCACTGCATGGCATAACGTCGGAGCCGGGGGCGGGCTTACCGCGATGGGGGCGGGGCTTACCGGCTTAAGCCCGGTACGGCTGGCAACATGCAATGCATTGCATAGCGTCGGCGCGGGAGGGGGGGCGGGGCTTACCGCGTCATGCCCGATAAAGTTTGCAACTATGGCAACATGCAATGCTATCTGCCACCTCTTCAGCAGACGCAACACTTCATTTCCTTTGGCGCTTGGTCGGCTGTTGCTTCTCATGGCATAGCAACCCCATTGTTTTTACACATGCCCCCATTCAAAAGAAAAGGCAGAACGGTGGCTCAGTGGTTAGCACACTAGCCTTGCAGCGCTGTGGTCCTGGGTTCAAATCCGACTAAGGGCAACATCTGCAAAGAGTTTGAATGTTCTCTGTGTTTGTGTAGGTTTCGTCTGGGCAACACATTTTTTTTTTCTTTCGGCGCTGGGGCCGCTGTTACTTCTCATGGCATTGCACTGCCATTTGTATTTTTAAAAAAAGCCCCCGTAATGGGGGCGGGGCTTACCGGCTTAAGCCGGTACAGTTGGCAACATAGAGTGCATGGCATAGCGTCGGAGCCGGGGGCTGGGCTTACCGCGATGGGGGCGGGACTTACCGGCATAAGCCCGGTACAGCTAGCAACACATAGCGCCGGAGGCGGGGCTTACCGCGATGGGGGCGGGGCTTACCGGCATAAGCCCGGTACAGCTGGCAACATGCACTGCATGGCATAGCGTCGGAGCCGGGGGCGGGGCTTACCGCGATGGGGGCGGGGCTTACCGGCATAAGCCCGGTACAGCTGGCAACATGCACTGCATGGCATAGCGTCGGAGCCGGAGGCGGGGCTTACCGCGATGGGGGCGGGGCTTACCGGCATAAGCCCGGTACAGCTGGCAGCATGCACTGCATGGCATAGCGTCGGAGCCGGGGGCGGGCTTACCGCGATGGGGGCGGGGCTTACCGGCTTAAGCCCGGTACTGCTGGCAACATGCAATGCATTGCATAGCGTCGGCGCGGGGGGTGGGGCGGGGCTTACCGCGTCATGCCCGATAAAGTTTGCAACTATGGCAACATGCAATGCTATCTGCCACCTCTTCAGCAGACGCAACACTTCATTTCCTTTGGCGCTTGGTCGGCTGTTGCTTCTCATGGCATAGCAACCCCATTGTTTTTACACATGCCCCCATTCAAATGGCATTTCTGAAAAGGCAGAACGGTGGCTCAGTGGTTAGCACACTAGCCTTGCAGCGCTGTGGTCCTGGGTTCAAATCCTACTAAGGGCAACATCTGCAAAGAGTTTGAATGTTCTCTGTGTTTGTGTAGGTTTCGTCTGGGCAACACTTTTTTTTCTTTCAGCGCTAGGGCCGCTGTTACTTCTCATGGCATTGCACTGCCATTTGTATTTTTAAAAAAGCCCCCGTAATGGGGGCGGGGCTTACCGGCTTAAGCCGGTACAGTTGGCAACATAGAGTGCATGGCATAGCGTCGGAGCCGGGGGCTGGGCTTACCGCGATGGGGGCGGGACTTACCGGCATAAGCCCGGTACAGCTGGCAACACATAGCGCCGGAGGCGGGGCTTACCGCGATGGGGGCGGGGCTTACCGGCATAAGCCCGGTACAGCTGGCAACATGCACTGCATGGCATAGCGTCGGCGCCGGGGCGGGGCTTACCGCGATGGGGGCGGGACTTACCGGCATAAGCCCGGTACAGCTGGCAACATGCACTGCATGGCATAGCGTCGGAGCCGGGGGCGGGGCTTACCGCGATGGGGGCGGGGCTTACCGGCATAAGCCCGGTACAGCTGGCAACATGCACTGCATGGCATAGCGTCGGAGCCGGGGGCGGGCTTACCGCGATGGGGGCGGGGCTTACCGGCTTAAGCCGGTACAGTTGGCAACATAGAGTGCATGGCATAGCGTCGGAGCCGGAGGCGGGGCTTACCGCGATGGGGGCGGGACTTACCGGCATAAGCCCGGTACAGCTAGCAACACATAGCGCCGGAGGCGGGGCTTACCGCGATGGGGGCGGGGCTTACCGGCATAAGCCCGGTACAGCTGGCATCAGGCACTGCATGGCATAGCGTCGGAGCCGGAGGCGGGGCTTACCGCGATGGGGGCGGGGCTTACCGGCATAAGCCCGGTACAGCTGGCAACATGCACTGCATGGCATAACGTCGGAGCCGGGGGCGGGCTTACCGCGATGGGGGCGGGGCTTACCGGCTTAAGCCCGGTACGGCTGGCAACATGCAATGCATTGCATAGCGTCGGCGCGGGAGGGGGGGCGGGGCTTACCGCGTCATGCCCGATAAAGTTTGCAACTATGGCAACATGCAATGCTATCTGCCACCTCTTCAGCAGACGCAACACTTCATTTCCTTTGGCGCTTGGTCGGCTGTTGCTTCTCATGGCATAGCAACCCCATTGTTTTTACACATGCCCCCATTCAAAAGAAAAGGCAGAACGGTGGCTCAGTGGTTAGCACACTAGCCTTGCAGCGCTGTGGTCCTGGGTTCAAATCCCACTAAGGGCAACATCTGCAAAGAGTTTGAATGTTCTCTGTGTTTGTGTAGGTTTCGTCTGGGCAACACATTTTTTTTTTCTTTCGGCGCTGGGGCCGCTGTTACTTCTCATGGCATTGCACTGCCATTTGTATTTTTAAAAAAAGCCCCCGTAATGGGGGCGGGGCTTACCGGCTTAAGCCGGTACAGTTGGCAACATAGAGTGCATGGCATAGCGTCGGAGCCGGGGGCTGGGCTTACCGCGATGGGGGCGGGACTTACCGGCATAAGCCCGGTACAGCTAGCAACACATAGCGCCGGAGGCGGGGCTTACCGCGATGGGGGCGGGGCTTACCGGCATAAGCCCGGTACAGCTGGCAACATGCACTGCATGGCATAGCGTCGGAGCCGGGGGCGGGGCTTACCGCGATGGGGGCGGGGCTTACCGGCATAAGCCCGGTACAGCTGGCAACATGCACTGCATGGCATAGCGTCGGAGCCAGCGGCGGGGCTTACCGCGATGGGGGCGGGGCTTACCGGCATAAGCCCGGTACAGCTGGCAACATGCACTGTATGGCATAGCGTCGGAGCCGGAGGCGGGGCTTACCGCGATGGGGGCGGGGCTTACCGGCATAAGCCCGGTACAGCTGGCAACATGCACTGCATGGCATAACGTCGGAGCCGGGGGCGGGCTTACCGCGATGGGGGCGGGGCTTACCGGCTTAAGCCCGGTACGGCTGGCAACATGCAATGCATTGCATAGCGTCGGCGCGGGAGGGGGGGCGGGGCTTACCGCGTCATGCCCGATAAAGTTTGCAACTATGGCAACATGCAATGCTATCTGCCACCTCTTCAGCAGACGCAACACTTCATTTCCTTTGGCGCTTGGTCGGCTGTTGCTTCTCATGGCATAGCAACCCCATTGTTTTTACACATGCCCCCATTCAAAAGAAAAGGCAGAACGGTGGCTCAGTGGTTAGCACACTAGCCTTGCAGCGCTGTGGTCCTGGGTTCAAATCCGACTAAGGGCAACATCTGCAAAGAGTTTGAATGTTCTCTGTGTTTGTGTAGGTTTCGTCTGGGCAACACATTTTTTTTTTCTTTCGGCGCTGGGGCCGCTGTTACTTCTCATGGCATTGCACTGCCATTTGTATTTTTAAAAAAAGCCCCCGTAATGGGGGCGGGGCTTACCGGCTTAAGCCGGTACAGTTGGCAACATAGAGTGCATGGCATAGCGTCGGAGCCGGGGGCTGGGCTTACCGCGATGGGGGCGGGACTTACCGGCATAAGCCCGGTACAGCTAGCAACACATAGCGCCGGAGGCGGGGCTTACCGCGATGGGGGCGGGGCTTACCGGCATAAGCCCGGTACAGCTGGCAACATGCACTGCATGGCATAGCGTCGGAGCCGGGGGAGGGGCTTACCGCGATGGGGGCGGGGCTTACCGGCATAAGCCCGGTACAGCTGGCAACATGCACTGCATGGCATAGCGTCGGAGCCGGAGGCGGGGCTTACCGCGATGGGGGCGGGGCTTACCGGCATAAGCCCGGTACAGCTGGCAGCATGCACTGCATGGCATAGCGTCGGAGCCGGGGGCGGGCTTACCGCGATGGGGGCGGGGCTTACCGGCTTAAGCCCGGTACTGCTGGCAACATGCAATGCATTGCATAGCGTCGGCGCGGGGGGGTGGGGCGGGGCTTACCGCGTCATGCCCGATAAAGTTTGCAACTATGGCAACATGCAATGCTATCTGCCACCTCTTCAGCAGACGCAACACTTCATTTCCTTTGGCGCTTGGTCGGCTGTTGCTTCTCATGGCATAGCAACCCCATTGTTTTTACACATGCCCCCATTCAAATGGCATTTCTGAAAAGGCAGAACGGTGGCTCAGTGGTTAGCACACTAGCCTTGCAGCGCTGTGGTCCTGGGTTCAAATCCCACTAAGGGCAACATCTGCAAAGAGTTTGAATGTTCTCTGTGTTTGTGTAGGTTTCGTCTGGGCAACACTTTTTTTTTCTTTCAGCGCTAGGGCCGCTGTTACTTCTCATGGCATTGCACTGCCATTTGTATTTTTAAAAAAGCCCCCGTAATGGGGGCGGGGCTTACCGGCTTAAGCCGGTACAGTTGGCAACATAGAGTGCATGGCATAGCGTCGGAGCCGGGGGCTGGGCTTACCGCGATGGGGGCGGGACTTACCGGCATAAGCCCGGTACAGCTGGCAACACATTGCGCCGGAGGCGGGGCTTACCGCGATGGGGGCGGGGCTTACCGGCATAAGCCCGGTACAGCTGGCAACATGCACTGCATGGCATAGCGTCGGAGCCGGGGCGGGGCTTACCGCGATGGGGGCGGGACTTACCGGCATAAGCCCGGTACAGCTGGCAACATGCACTGCATGGCATAGCGTCGGAGCCGGGGGCGGGGCTTACCGCGATGGGGGCGGGGCTTACCGCCATAAGCCCGGTACAGCTGGCAACATGCACTGCATGGCATAGCGTCGGAGCCGGGGGCGGGCTTACCGCGATGGGGGCGGGGCTTACCGGCTTAAGCCCGGTACTGCTGGCAACATGCAATGCATTGCATAGCGTCGGCGCGGGGGGGGGGCGGGGCTTACCGCGTCATGCCCGATAAAGTTTGCAACTATGGCAACATGCAATGCTATCTGCCACCTCTTCAGCAGACGCAACACTTCATTTCCTTTGGCGCTTGGTCGGCTGTTGCTTCTCATGGCATAGCAACCCCATTGTTTTTACACATGCCCCCATTCAAAAGAAAAGGCAGAACGGTGGCTCAGTGGTTAGCACACTAGCCTTGCAGCGCTGTGGTCCTGGGTTCAAATCCCACTAAGGGCAACATCTGCAAAGAGTTTGAATGTTCTCTGTGTTTGTGTAGGTTTCGTCTGGGCAACACATTTTTTTTTTCTTTCGGCGCTGGGGCCGCTGTTACTTCTCATGGCATTGCACTGCCATTTGTATTTTTAAAAAAAGCCCCCGTAATGGGGGCGGGGCTTACCGGCTTAAGCCGGTACAGTTGGCAACATAGAGTGCATGGCATAGCGTCGGAGCCGGGGGCTGGGCTTACCGCGATGGGGGCGGGACTTACCGGCATAAGCCCGGTACAGCTAGCAACACATAGCGCCGGAGGCGGGGCTTACCGCGATGGGGGCGGGGCTTACCGGCATAAGCCCGGTACAGCTGGCAACATGCACTGCATGGCATAGCGTCGGAGCCGGGGGCGGGGCTTACCGCGATGGGGGCGGGGCTTACCGGCATAAGCCCGGTACAGCTGGCAACATGCACTGCATGGCATAGCGTCGGAGCCGGCGGCGGGGCTTACCGCGATGGGGGCGGGGCTTACCGGCATAAGCCCGGTACAGCTGGCAGCATGCACTGCATGGCATAGCGTCGGAGCCGGAGGCGGGGCTTACCGCGATGGGGGCGGGGCTTACCGGCATAAGCCCGGTACAGCTGGCAACATGCACTGCATGGCATAACGTCGGAGCCGGGGGCGGGCTTACCGCGATGGGGGCGGGGCTTACCGGCTTAAGCCCGGTACGGCTGGCAACATGCAATGCATTGCATAGCGTCGGCGCGGGAGGGGGGGCGGGGCTTACCGCGTCATGCCCGATAAAGTTTGCAACTATGGCAACATGCAATGCTATCTGCCACCTCTTCAGCAGACGCAACACTTCATTTCCTTTGGCGCTTGGTCGGCTGTTGCTTCTCATGGCATAGCAACCCCATTGTTTTTACACATGCCCCCATTCAAAAGAAAAGGCAGAACGGTGGCTCAGTGGTTAGCACACTAGCCTTGCAGCGCTGTGGTCCTGGGTTCAAATCCGACTAAGGGCAACATCTGCAAAGAGTTTGAATGTTCTCTGTGTTTGTGTAGGTTTCGTCTGGGCAACACATTTTTTTTTCTTTCGGCGCTGGGGCCGCTGTTACTTCTCATGGCATTGCACTGCCATTTGTATTTTAAAAAAAGCCCCCGTAATGGGGGCGGGGCTTACCGGCTTAAGCCGGTACAGTTGGCAACATAGAGTGCATGGCATAGCGTCGGAGCCGGGGGCTGGGCTTACCGCGATGGGGGCGGGACTTACCGGCATAAGCCCGGTACAGCTAGCAACACATAGCGCCGGAGGCGGGGCTTACCGCGATGGGGGCGGGGCTTACCGGCATAAGCCCGGTACAGCTGGCAACATGCACTGCATGGCATAGCGTCGGAGCCGGGGGCGGGGCTTACCGCGATGGGGGCGGGGCTTACCGGCATAAGCCCGGTACAGCTGGCAACATGCACTGCATGGCATAGCGTCGGAGCCGGAGGCGGGGCTTACCGCGATGGGGGCGGGGCTTACCGGCATAAGCCCGGTACAGCTGGCAGCATGCACTGCATGGCATAGCGTCGGAGCCGGGGGCGGGCTTACCGCGATGGGGGCGGGGCTTACCGGCTTAAGCCCGGTACTGCTGGCAACATGCAATGCATTGCATAGCGTCGGCGCGGGGGGTGGGGCGGGGCTTACCGCGTCATGCCCGATAAAGTTTGCAACTATGGCAACATGCAATGCTATCTGCCACCTCTTCAGCAGACGCAACACTTCATTTCCTTTGGCGCTTGGTCGGCTGTTGCTTCTCATGGCATAGCAACCCCATTGTTTTTACACATGCCCCCATTCAAATGGCATTTCTGAAAAGGCAGAACGGTGGCTCAGTGGTTAGCACACTAGCCTTGCAGCGCTGTGGTCCTGGGTTCAAATCCCACTAAGTGCAACATCTGCAAAGAGTTTGAATGTTCTCTGTGTTTGTGTAGGTTTCGTCTGGGCAACACTTTTTTTTTCTTTCAGCGCTAGGGCCGCTGTTACTTCTCATGGCATTGCACTGCCATTTGTATTTTTAAAAAAGCCCCCGTAATGGGGGCGGGGCTTACCGGCTTAAGCCGGTACAGTTGGCAACATAGAGTGCATGGCATAGCGTCGGAGCCGGGGGCTGGGCTTACCGCGATGGGGGCGGGACTTACCGGCATAAGCCCGGTACAGCTAGCAACACATAGCGCCGGAGGCGGGGCTTACCGCGATGGGGGCGGGGCTTACCGGCATAAGCCCGGTACAGCTGGCAGCATGCACTGCATGGCATAGCGTCGGAGCCGGAGGCGGGGCTTACCGCGATGGGGGCGGGGCTTACCGGCATAAGCCCGGTACAGCTGGCAACATGCACTGCATGGCATAACGTCGGAGCCGGGGGCGGGCTTACCGCGATGGGGGCGGGGCTTACCGGCTTAAGCCCGGTACGGCTGGCAACATGCAATGCATTGCATAGCGTCGGCGCGGGAGGGGGGGCGGGGCTTACCGCGTCATGCCCGATAAAGTTTGCAACTATGGCAACATGCAATGCTATCTGCCACCTCTTCAGCAGACGCAACACTTCATTTCCTTTGGCGCTTGGTCGGCTGTTGCTTCTCATGGCATAGCAACCCCATTGTTTTTACACATGCCCCCATTCAAAAGAAAAGGCAGAACGGTGGCTCAGTGGTTAGCACACTAGCCTTGCAGCGCTGTGGTCCTGGGTTCAAATCCCACTAAGGGCAACATCTGCAAAGAGTTTGAATGTTCTCTGTGTTTGTGTAGGTTTCGTCTGGGCAACACATTTTTTTTTTCTTTCGGCGCTGGGGCCGCTGTTACTTCTCATGGCATTGCACTGCCATTTGTATTTTTAAAAAAAGCCCCCGTAATGGGGGCGGGGCTTACCGGCTTAAGCCGGTACAGTTGGCAACATAGAGTGCATGGCATAGCGTCGGAGCCGGGGGCTGGGCTTACCGCGATGGGGGCGGGACTTACCGGCATAAGCCCGGTACAGCTAGCAACACATAGCGCCGGAGGCGGGGCTTACCGCGATGGGGGCGGGGCTTACCGGCATAAGCCCGGTACAGCTGGCAACATGCACTGCATGGCATAGCGTCGGAGCCGGGGGCGGGGCTTACCGCGATGGGGGCGGGGCTTACCGGCATAAGCCCGGTACAGCTGGCAACATGCACTGCATGGCATAGCGTCGGAGCCGGCGGCGGGGCTTACCGCGATGGGGGCGGGGCTTACCGGCATAAGCCCGGTACAGCTGGCAGCATGCACTGCATGGCATAGCGTCGGAGCCGGAGGCGGGGCTTACCGCGATGGGGGCGGGGCTTACCGGCATAAGCCCGGTACAGCTGGCAACATGCACTGCATGGCATAACGTCGGAGCCGGGGGCGGGCTTACCGCGATGGGGGCGGGGCTTACCGGCTTAAGCCCGGTACGGCTGGCAACATGCAATGCATTGCATAGCGTCGGCGCGGGAGGGGGGGCGGGGCTTACCGCGTCATGCCCGATAAAGTTTGCAACTATGGCAACATGCAATGCTATCTGCCACCTCTTCAGCAGACGCAACACTTCATTTCCTTTGGCGCTTGGTCGGCTGTTGCTTCTCATGGCATAGCAACCCCATTGTTTTTACACATGCCCCCATTCAAAAGAAAAGGCAGAACGGTGGCTCAGTGGTTAGCACACTAGCCTTGCAGCGCTGTGGTCCTGGGTTCAAATCCGACTAAGGGCAACATCTGCAAAGAGTTTGAATGTTCTCTGTGTTTGTGTAGGTTTCGTCTGGGCAACACTTTTTTTTTTCTTTCGGCGCTGGGGCCGCTGTTACTTCTCATGGCATTGCACTGCCATTTGTATTTTTAAAAAAGCCCCCGTAATGGGGGCGGGGCTTACCGGCTTAAGCCGGTACAGTTGGCAACATAGAGTGCATGGCATAGCGTCGGAGCCGGGGGCTGGGCTTACCGCGATGGGGGCGGGACTTACCGGCATAAGCCCGGTACAGCTGGCAACACATAGCGCCGGAGGCGGGGCTTACCGCGATGGGGGCGGGGCTTACCGGCATAAGCCCGGTACAGCTGGCAACATGCACTGCATGGCATAGCGTCGGAGCCGGGGGCGGGGCTTACCGCGATGGGGGCGGGGCTTACCGGCATAAGCCCGGTACAGCTGGCAACATGCACTGCATGGCATAGCGTCGGAGCCGGGGGCGGGGCTTACCGCGATGGGGGCGGGACTTACCGGCATAAGCCCGGTACAGCTGGCAACATGCACTGCATGGCATAGCGTCGGAGCCGGGGGCGGGGCTTACCGCGATGGGGGCGGGGCTTACCGCCATAAGCCCGGTACAGCTGGCAACATGCACTGCATGGCATAGCGTCGGAGCCGGGGGCGGGCTTACCGCGATGGGGGCGGGGCTTACCGGCTTAAGCCCGGTACTGCTGGCAACATGCAATGCATTGCATAGCGTCGGCGCGGGGGGGGGGCGGGGCTTACCGCGTCATGCCCGATAAAGTTTGCAACTATGGCAACATGCAATGCTATCTGCCACCTCTTCAGCAGACGCAACACTTCATTTCCTTTGGCGCTTGGTCGGCTGTTGCTTCTCATGGCATAGCAACCCCATTGTTTTTACACATGCCCCCATTCAAATGAAAAGGCAGAACGGTGGCTCAGTGGTTAGCACACTAGCCTTGCAGCGCTGTGGTCCTGGGTTCAAATCCCACTAAGGGCAACATCTGCAAAGAGTTTGAATGTTCTCTGTGTTTGTGTAGGTTTCGTCTGGGCAACACATTTTTTTTTTCTTTCGGCGCTGGGGCCGCTGTTACTTCTCATGGCATTGCACTGCCATTTGTATTTTTAAAAAAAGCCCCCGTAATGGGGGCGGGGCTTACCGGCTTAAGCCGGTACAGTTGGCAACATAGAGTGCATGGCATAGCGTCGGAGCCGGGGGCTGGGCTTACCGCGATGGGGGCGGGACTTACCGGCATAAGCCCGGTACAGCTAGCAACACATAGCGCCGGAGGCGGGGCTTACCGCGATGGGGGCGGGGCTTACCGGCATAAGCCCGGTACAGCTGGCAACATGCACTGCATGGCATAGCGTCGGAGCCGGGGGCGGGGCTTACCGCGATGGGGGCGGGGCTTACCGGCATAAGCCCGGTACAGCTGGCAACATGCACTGCATGGCATAGCGTCGGAGCCGGAGGCGGGGCTTACCGCGATGGGGGCGGGGCTTACCGGCATAAGCCCGGTACAGCTGGCAGCATGCACTGCATGGCATAGCGTCGGAGCCGGGGGCGGGCTTACCGCGATGGGGGCGGGGCTTACCGGCTTAAGCCCGGTACTGCTGGCAACATGCAATGCATTGCATAGCGTCGGCGCGGGGGGTGGGGCGGGGCTTACCGTACCGCGTCATGCCCGATAAAGTTTGCAACTATGGCAACATGCAATGCTATCTGCCACCTCTTCAGCAGACGCAACACTTCATTTCCTTTGGCGCTTGGTCGGCTGTTGCTTCTCATGGCATAGCAACCCCATTGTTTTTACACATGCCCCCATTCAAATGGCATTTCTGAAAAGGCAGAACGGTGGCTCAGTGGTTAGCACACTAGCCTTGCAGCGCTGTGGTCCTGGGTTCAAATCCCACTAAGGGCAACATCTGCAAAGAGTTTGAATGTTCTCTGTGTTTGTGTAGGTTTCGTCTGGGCAACACTTTTTTTTTCTTTCAGCGCTGGGGCCGCTGTTACTTCTCATGGCATTGCACTGCCATTTGTATTTTTAAAAAAGCCCCCCGTAATGGGGGCGGGGCTTACCGGCTTAAGCCGGTACAGTTGGCAACATAGAGTGCATGGCATAGCGTCGGAGCCGGGGGCTGGGCTTACCGCGATGGGGGCGGGACTTACCGGCATAAGCCCGGTACAGCTGGCAACACATAGCGCCGGAGGCGGGGCTTACCGCGATGGGGGCGGGGCTTACCGGCATAAGCCCGGTACAGCTGGCAACATGCACTGCATGGCATAGCGTCGGAGCCGGGGGCGGGGCTTACCGCGATGGGGGCGGGACTTACCGGCATAAGCCCGGTACAGCTGGCAACATGCACTGCATGGCATAGCGTCGGAGCCGGGGGCGGGGCTTACCGCGATGGGGGCGGGGCTTACCGCCATAAGCCCGGTACAGCTGGCAACATGCACTGCATGGCATAGCGTCGGAGCCGGGGGCGGGCTTACCGCGATGGGGGCGGGGCTTACCGGCTTAAGCCGGTACAGTTGGCAACATAGAGTGCATGGCATAGCGTCGGAGCCGGGGGCTGGGCTTACCGCGATGGGGGCGGGACTTACCGGCATAAGCCCGGTACAGCTAGCAACACATAGCGCCGGAGGCGGGGCTTACCGCGATGGGGGCGGGGCTTACCGGCATAAGCCCGGTACAGCTGGCAGCATGCACTGCATGGCATAGCGTCGGAGCCGGAGGCGGGGCTTACCGCGATGGGGGCGGGGCTTACCGGCATAAGCCCGGTACAGCTGGCAACATGCACTGCATGGCATAACGTCGGAGCCGGGGGCGGGCTTACCGCGATGGGGGCGGGGCTTACCGGCTTAAGCCCGGTACGGCTGGCAACATGCAATGCATTGCATAGCGTCGGCGCGGGAGGGGGGGCGGGGCTTACCGCGTCATGCCCGATAAAGTTTGCAACTATGGCAACATGCAATGCTATCTGCCACCTCTTCAGCAGACGCAACACTTCATTTCCTTTGGCGCTTGGTCGGCTGTTGCTTCTCATGGCATAGCAACCCCATTGTTTTTACACATGCCCCCATTCAAAAGAAAAGGCAGAACGGTGGCTCAGTGGTTAGCACACTAGCCTTGCAGCGCTGTGGTCCTGGGTTCAAATCCCACTAAGGGCAACATCTGCAAAGAGTTTGAATGTTCTCTGTGTTTGTGTAGGTTTCGTCTGGGCAACACATTTTTTTTTTCTTTCGGCGCTGGGGCCGCTGTTACTTCTCATGGCATTGCACTGCCATTTGTATTTTTAAAAAAAGCCCCCGTAATGGGGGCGGGGCTTACCGGCTTAAGCCGGTACAGTTGGCAACATAGAGTGCATGGCATAGCGTCGGAGCCGGGGGCTGGGCTTACCGCGATGGGGGCGGGACTTACCGGCATAAGCCCGGTACAGCTAGCAACACATAGCGCCGGAGGCGGGGCTTACCGCGATGGGGGCGGGGCTTACCGGCATAAGCCCGGTACAGCTGGCAACATGCACTGCATGGCATAGCGTCGGAGCCGGGGGCGGGGCTTACCGCGATGGGGGCGGGGCTTACCGGCATAAGCCCGGTACAGCTGGCAACATGCACTGCATGGCATAGCGTCGGAGCCGGCGGCGGGGCTTACCGCGATGGGGGCGGGGCTTACCGGCATAAGCCCGGTACAGCTGGCAGCATGCACTGTATGGCATAGCGTCGGAGCCGGAGGCGGGGCTTACCGCGATGGGGGCGGGGCTTACCGGCATAAGCCCGGTACAGCTGGCAACATGCACTGCATGGCATACCGTCGGAGCCGGGGGCGGGCTTACCGCGATGGGGGCGGGGCTTACCGGCTTAAGCCCGGTACGGCTGGCAACATGCAATGCATTGCATAGCGTCGGCGCGGGAGGGGGGGCGGGGCTTACCGCGTCATGCCCGATAAAGTTTGCAACTATGGCAACATGCAATGCTATCTGCCACCTCTTCAGCAGACGCAACACTTCATTTCCTTTGGCGCTTGGTCGGCTGTTGCTTCTCATGGCATAGCAACCCCATTGTTTTTACACATGCCCCCATTCAAAAGAAAAGGCAGAACGGTGGCTCAGTGGTTAGCACACTAGCCTTGCAGCGCTGTGGTCCTGGGTTCAAATCCGACTAAGGGCAACATCTGCAAAGAGTTTGAATGTTCTCTGTGTTTGTGTAGGTTTCGTCTGGGCAACACATTTTTTTTTTCTTTCGGCGCTGGGGCCGCTGTTACTTCTCATGGCATTGCACTGCCATTTGTATTTTTAAAAAAAGCCCCCGTAATGGGGGCGGGGCTTACCGGCTTAAGCCGGTACAGTTGGCAACATAGAGTGCATGGCATAGCGTCGGAGCCGGGGGCTGGGCTTACCGCGATGGGGGCGGGACTTACCGGCATAAGCCCGGTACAGCTAGCAACACATAGCGCCGGAGGCGGGGCTTACCGCGATGGGGGCGGGGCTTACCGGCATAAGCCCGGTACAGCTGGCAACATGCACTGCATGGCATAGCGTCGGAGCCGGGGGCGGGGCTTACCGCGATGGGGGCGGGGCTTACCGGCATAAGCCCGGTACAGCTGGCAACATGCACTGCATGGCATAGCGTCGGAGCCGGAGGCGGGGCTTACCGCGATGGGGGCGGGGCTTACCGGCATAAGCCCGGTACAGCTGGCAGCATGCACTGCATGGCATAGCGTCGGAGCCGGGGGCGGGCTTACCGCGATGGGGGCGGGGCTTACCGGCTTAAGCCCGGTACTGCTGGCAACATGCAATGCATTGCATAGCGTCGGCGCGGGGGGTGGGGCGGGGCTTACCGCGTCATGCCCGATAAAGTTTGCAACTATGGCAACATGCAATGCTATCTGCCACCTCTTCAGCAGACGCAACACTTCATTTCCTTTGGCGCTTGGTCGGCTGTTGCTTCTCATGGCATAGCAACCCCATTGTTTTTACACATGCCCCCATTCAAATGGCATTTCTGAAAAGGCAGAACGGTGGCTCAGTGGTTAGCACACTAGCCTTGCAGCGCTGTGGTCCTGGGTTCAAATCCCACTAAGGGCAACATCTGCAAAGAGTTTGAATGTTCTCTGTGTTTGTGTAGGTTTCGTCTGGGCAACACTTTTTTTTTCTTTCAGCGCTAGGGCCGCTGTTACTTCTCATGGCATTGCACTGCCATTTGTATTTTTAAAAAAGCCCCCGTAATGGGGGCGGGGCTTACCGGCTTAAGCCGGTACAGTTGGCAACATAGAGTGCATGGCATAGCGTCGGAGCCGGGGGCTGGGCTTACCGCGATGGGGGCGGGACTTACCGGCATAAGCCCGGTACAGCTGGCAACACATAGCGCCGGAGGCGGGGCTTACCGCGGTGGGGGCGGGGCTTACCGGCATAAGCCCGGTACAGCTGGCAACATGCACTGCATGGCATAGCGTCGGAGCCGGGGCGGGGCTTACCGCGATGGGGGCGGGGCTTACCGGCATAAGCCCGGTACAGCTGGCAACATGCACTGCATGGCATAGCGTCGGAGCCGGGGGCGGGGCTTACCGCGATGGGGGCGGGGCTTACCGCCATAAGCCCGGTACAGCTGGCAACATGCACTGCATGGCATAGCGTCGGAGCCGGGGGCGGGCTTACCGCGATGGGGGCGGGGCTTACCGGCTTAAGCCCGGTACTGCTGGCAACATGCAATGCATTGCATAGCGTCGGCGCGGGGGGGGGGGCGGGGCTTACCGCGTCATGCCCGATAAAGTTTGCAACTATGGCAACATGCAATGCTATCTGCCACCTCTTCAGCAGACGCAACACTTCATTTCCTTTGGCGCTTGGTCGGCTGTTGCTTCTCATGGCATAGCAACCCCATTGTTTTTACACATGCCCCCATTCAAAAGAAAAGGCAGAACGGTGGCTCAGTGGTTAGCACACTAGCCTTGCAGCGCTGTGGTCCTGGGTTCAAATCCCACTAAGGGCAACATCTGCAAAGAGTTTGAATGTTCTCTGTGTTTGTGTAGGTTTCGTCTGGGCAACACATTTTTTTTTTCTTTCGGCGCTGGGGCCGCTGTTACTTCTCATGGCATTGCACTGCCATTTGTATTTTTAAAAAAAGCCCCCGTAATGGGGGCGGGGCTTACCGGCTTAAGCCGGTACAGTTGGCAACATAGAGTGCATGGCATAGCGTCGGCGCCGGGGGCTGGGCTTACCGCGATGGGGGCGGGACTTACCGGCATAAGCCCGGTACAGCTAGCAACACATAGCGCCGGAGGCGGGGCTTACCGCGATGGGGGCGGGGCTTACCGGCATAAGCCCGGTACAGCTGGCAACATGCACTGCATGGCATAGCGTCGGAGCCGGGGGCGGGGCTTACCGCGATGGGGGCGGGGCTTACCGGCATAAGCCCGGTACAGCTGGCAACATGCACTGCATGGCATAGCGTCGGAGCCGGAGGCGGGGCTTACCGCGATGGGGGCGGGGCTTACCGGCATAAGCCCGGTACAGCTGGCAACATGCACTGCATGGCATAACGTCGGAGCCGGGGGCGGGCTTACCGCGATGGGGGCGGGGCTTACCGGCTTAAGCCCGGTACGGCTGGCAACATGCAATGCATTGCATAGCGTCGGCGCGGGAGGGGGGGCGGGGCTTACCGCGTCATGCCCGATAAAGTTTGCAACTATGGCAACATGCAATGCTATCTGCCACCTCTTCAGCAGACGCAACACTTCATTTCCTTTGGCGCTTGGTCGGCTGTTGCTTCTCATGGCATAGCAACCCCATTGTTTTTACACATGCCCCCATTCAAAAGAAAAGGCAGAACGGTGGCTCAGTGGTTAGCACACTAGCCTTGCAGCGCTGTGGTCCTGGGTTCAAATCCGACTAAGGGCAACATCTGCAAAGAGTTTGAATGTTCTCTGTGTTTGTGTAGGTTTCGTCTGGGCAACACATTTTTTTTTTCTTTCGGCGCTGGGGCCGCTGTTACTTCTCATGGCATTGCACTGCCATTTGTATTTTTAAAAAAAGCCCCCGTAATGGGGGCGGGGCTTACCGGCTTAAGCCGGTACAGTTGGCAACATAGAGTGCATGGCATAGCGTCGGAGCCGGGGGCTGGGCTTACCGCGATGGGGGCGGGACTTACCGGCATAAGCCCGGTACAGCTAGCAACACATAGCGCCGGAGGCGGGGCTTACCGCGATGGGGGCGGGGCTTACCGGCATAAGCCCGGTACAGCTGGCAACATGCACTGCATGGCATAGCGTCGGAGCCGGGGGCGGGGCTTACCGCGATGGGGGCGGGGCTTACCGGCATAAGCCCGGTACAGCTGGCAACATGCACTGCATGGCATAGCGTCGGAGCCGGAGGCGGGGCTTACCGCGATGGGGGCGGGGCTTACCGGCATAAGCCCGGTACAGCTGGCAGCATGCACTGCATGGCATAGCGTCGGAGCCGGGGGCGGGCTTACCGCGATGGGGGCGGGGCTTACCGGCTTAAGCCCGGTACTGCTGGCAACATGCAATGCATTGCATAGCGTCGGCGCGGGGGGTGGGGCGGGGCTTACCGCGTCATGCCCGATAAAGTTTGCAACTATGGCAACATGCAATGCTATCTGCCACCTCTTCAGCAGACGCAACACTTCATTTCCTTTGGCGCTTGGTCGGCTGTTGCTTCTCATGGCATAGCAACCCCATTGTTTTTACACATGCCCCCATTCAAATGGCATTTCTGAAAAGGCAGAACGGTGGCTCAGTGGTTAGCACACTAGCCTTGCAGCGCTGTGGTCCTGGGTTCAAATCCCACTAAGTGCAACATCTGCAAAGAGTTTGAATGTTCTCTGTGTTTGTGTAGGTTTCGTCTGGGCAACACTTTTTTTTTTCTTTCAGCGCTAGGGCCGCTGTTACTTCTCATGGCATTGCACTGCCATTTGTATTTTTAAAAAAGCCCCCGTAATGGGGGCGGGGCTTACCGGCTTAAGCCGGTACAGTTGGCAACATAGAGTGCATGGCATAGCGTCGGAGCCGGGGGCTGGGCTTACCGCGATGGGGGCGGGACTTACCGGCATAAGCCCGGTACAGCTAGCAACACATAGCGCCGGAGGCGGGGCTTACCGCGATGGGGGCGGGGCTTACCGGCATAAGCCCGGTACAGCTGGCAGCATGCACTGCATGGCATAGCGTCGGAGCCGGAGGCGGGGCTTACCGCGATGGGGGCGGGGCTTACCGGCATAAGCCCGGTACAGCTGGCAACATGCACTGCATGGCATAACGTCGGAGCCGGGGGCGGGCTTACCGCGATGGGGGCGGGGCTTACCGGCTTAAGCCCGGTACGGCTGGCAACATGCAATGCATTGCATAGCGTCGGCGCGGGAGGGGGGGCGGGGCTTACCGCGTCATGCCCGATAAAGTTTGCAACTATGGCAACATGCAATGCTATCTGCCACCTCTTCAGCAGACGCAACACTTCATTTCCTTTGGCGCTTGGTCGGCTGTTGCTTCTCATGGCATAGCAACCCCATTGTTTTTACACATGCCCCCATTCAAAAGAAAAGGCAGAACGGTGGCTCAGTGGTTAGCACACTAGCCTTGCAGCGCTGTGGTCCTGGGTTCAAATCCCACTAAGGGCAACATCTGCAAAGAGTTTGAATGTTCTCTGTGTTTGTGTAGGTTTCGTCTGGGCAACACATTTTTTTTTTCTTTCGGCGCTGGGGCCGCTGTTACTTCTCATGGCATTGCACTGCCATTTGTATTTTTAAAAAAAGCCCCCGTAATGGGGGCGGGGCTTACCGGCTTAAGCCGGTACAGTTGGCAACATAGAGTGCATGGCATAGCGTCGGAGCCGGGGGCTGGGCTTACCGCGATGGGGGCGGGACTTACCGGCATAAGCCCGGTACAGCTAGCAACACATAGCGCCGGAGGCGGGGCTTACCGCGATGGGGGCGGGGCTTACCGGCATAAGCCCGGTACAGCTGGCAACATGCACTGCATGGCATAGCGTCGGAGCCGGGGGCGGGGCTTACCGCGGTGGGGGCGGGGCTTACCGGCATAAGCCCGGTACAGCTGGCAACATGCACTGCATGGCATAGCGTCGGAGCCGGCGGCGGGGCTTACCGCGATGGGGGCGGGGCTTACCGGCATAAGCCCGGTACAGCTGGCAGCATGCACTGTATGGCATAGCGTCGGAGCCGGAGGCGGGGCTTACCGCGATGGGGGCGGGGCTTACCGGCATAAGCCCGGTACAGCTGGCAACATGCACTGCATGGCATAACGTCGGAGCCGGGGGCGGGCTTACCGCGATGGGGGCGGGGCTTACCGGCTTAAGCCCGGTACGGCTGGCAACATGCAATGCATTGCATAGCGTCGGCGCGGGAGGGGGGGCGGGGCTTAC
Organism: Dendropsophus ebraccatus; assembly: GCF_027789765.1. NCBI lineage: Eukaryota > Metazoa > Chordata > Amphibia > Anura > Hylidae > Dendropsophus > Dendropsophus ebraccatus. The sequence goes on along the minus strand of NW_027209941.1, from coordinate 71,320 downwards.
CGCGTCATGCCCGATAAAGTTTGCAACTATGGCAACATGCAATGCTATCTGCCACCTCTTCAGCAGACGCAACACTTCATTTCCTTTGGCGCTTGGTCGGCTGTTGCTTCTCATGGCATAGCAACCCCATTGTTTTTACACATGCCCCCATTCAAAAGAAAAGGCAGAACGGTGGCTCAGTGGTTAGCACACTAGCCTTGCAGCGCTGTGGTCCTGGGTTCAAATCCGACTAAGGGCAACATCTGCAAAGAGTTTGAATGTTCTCTGTGTTTGTGTAGGTTTCGTCTGGGCAACACATTTTTTTTTTCTTTCGGCGCTGGGGCCGCTGTTACTTCTCATGGCATTGCACTGCCATTTGTATTTTTAAAAAAAGCCCCCGTAATGGGGGCGGGGCTTACCGGCTTAAGCCGGTACAGTTGGCAACATAGAGTGCATGGCATAGCGTCGGAGCCGGGGGCTGGGCTTACCGCGATGGGGGCGGGACTTACCGGCATAAGCCCGGTACAGCTAGCAACACATAGCGCCGGAGGCGGGGCTTACCGCGATGGGGGCGGGGCTTACCGGCATAAGCCCGGTACAGCTGGCAACATGCACTGCATGGCATAGCGTCGGAGCCGGGGGCGGGGCTTACCGCGATGGGGGCGGGGCTTACCGGCATAAGCCCGGTACAGCTGGCAACATGCACTGCATGGCATAGCGTCGGAGCCGGAGGCGGGGCTTACCGCGATGGGGGCGGGGCTTACCGGCATAAGCCCGGTACAGCTGGCAGCATGCACTGCATGGCATAGCGTCGGAGCCGGGGGCGGGCTTACCGCGATGGGGGCGGGGCTTACCGGCTTAAGCCCGGTACTGCTGGCAACATGCAATGCATTGCATAGCGTCGGCGCGGGGGGTGGGGCGGGGCTTACCGCGTCATGCCCGATAAAGTTTGCAACTATGGCAACATGCAATGCTATCTGCCACCTCTTCAGCAGACGCAACACTTCATTTCCTTTGGCGCTTGGTCGGCTGTTGCTTCTCATGGCATAGCAACCCCATTGTTTTTACACATGCCCCCATTCAAATGGCATTTCTGAAAAGGCAGAACGGTGGCTCAGTGGTTAGCACACTAGCCTTGCAGCGCTGTGGTCCTGGGTTCAAATCCCACTAAGGGCAACATCTGCAAAGAGTTTGAATGTTCTCTGTGTTTGTGTAGGTTTCGTCTGGGCAACACTTTTTTTTTCTTTCAGCGCTAGGGCCGCTGTTACTTCTCATGGCATTGCACTGCCATTTGTATTTTTAAAAAAGCCCCCGTAATGGGGGCGGGGCTTACCGGCTTAAGCCGGTACAGTTGGCAACATAGAGTGCATGGCATAGCGTCGGAGCCGGGGGCTGGGCTTACCGCGATGGGGGCGGGACTTACCGGCATAAGCCCGGTACAGCTGGCAACACATAGCGCCGGAGGCGGGGCTTACCGCGATGGGGGCGGGGCTTACCGGCATAAGCCCGGTACAGCTGGCAACATGCACTGCATGGCATAGCGTCGGAGCCGGGGGCGGGGCTTACCGCGATGGGGGCGGGACTTACCGGCATAAGCCCGGTACAGCTGGCAACATGCACTGCATGGCATAGCGTCGGAGCCGGGGGCGGGGCTTCCCGCGATGGGGGCGGGGCTTACCGCCATAAGCCCGGTACAGCTGGCAACATGCACTGCATGGCATAGCGTCGGAGCCGGGGGCGGGCTTACCGCGATGGGGGCGGGGCTTACCGGCTTAAGCCCGGTACTGCTGGCAACATGCAATGCATTGCATAGCGTCGGCGCGGGGGGGGGGCGGGGCTTACCGCGTCATGCCCGATAAAGTTTGCAACTATGGCAACATGCAATGCTATCTGCCACCTCTTCAGCAGACGCAACACTTCATTTCCTTTGGCGCTTGGTCGGCTGTTGCTTCTCATGGCATAGCAACCCCATTGTTTTTACACATGCCCCCATTCAAAAGAAAAGGCAGAACGGTGGCTCAGTGGTTAGCACACTAGCCTTGCAGCGCTGTGGTCCTGGGTTCAAATCCCACTAAGGGCAACATCTGCAAAGAGTTTGAATGTTCTCTGTGTTTGTGTAGGTTTCGTCTGGGCAACACATTTTTTTTTTCTTTCGGCGCTGGGGCCGCTGTTACTTCTCATGGCATTGCACTGCCATTTGTATTTTTAAAAAAAGCCCCCGTAATGGGGGCGGGGCTTACCGGCTTAAGCCGGTACAGTTGGCAACATAGAGTGCATGGCATAGCGTCGGAGCCGGGGGCTGGGCTTACCGCGATGGGGGCGGGACTTACCGGCATAAGCCCGGTACAGCTAGCAACACATAGCGCCGGAGGCGGGGCTTACCGCGATGGGGGCGGGGCTTACCGGCATAAGCCCGGTACAGCTGGCAACATGCACTGCATGGCATAGCGTCGGAGCCGGGGGCGGGGCTTACCGCGATGGGGGCGGGGCTTACCGGCATAAGCCCGGTACAGCTGGCAACATGCACTGCATGGCATAGCGTCGGAGCCGGCGGCGGGGCTTACCGCGATGGGGGCGGGGCTTACCGGCATAAGCCCGGTACAGCTGGCAGCATGCACTGCATGGCATAGCGTCGGAGCCGGAGGCGGGGCTTACCGCGATGGGGGCGGGGCTTACCGGCATAAGCCCGGTACAGCTGGCAACATGCACTGCATGGCATAACGTCGGAGCCGGGGGCGGGCTTACCGCGATGGGGGCGGGGCTTACCGGCTTAAGCCCGGTACGGCTGGCAACATGCAATGCATTGCATAGCGTCGGCGCGGGAGGGGGGGCGGGGCTTACCGCGTCATGCCCGATAAAGTTTGCAACTATGGCAACATGCAATGCTATCTGCCACCTCTTCAGCAGACGCAACACTTCATTTCCTTTGGCGCTTGGTCGGCTGTTGCTTCTCATGGCATAGCAACCCCATTGTTTTTACACATGCCCCCATTCAAAAGAAAAGGCAGAACGGTGGCTCAGTGGTTAGCACACTAGCCTTGCAGCGCTGTGGTCCTGGGTTCAAATCCGACTAAGGGCAACATCTGCAAAGAGTTTGAATGTTCTCTGTGTTTGTGTAGGTTTCGTCTGGGCAACACATTTTTTTTTTCTTTCGGCGCTGGGGCCGCTGTTACTTCTCATGGCATTGCACTGCCATTTGTATTTTTAAAAAAAGCCCCCGTAATGGGGGCGGGGCTTACCGGCTTAAGCCGGTACAGTTGGCAACATAGAGTGCATGGCATAGCGTCGGAGCCGGGGGCTGGGCTTACCGCGATGGGGGCGGGACTTACCGGCATAAGCCCGGTACAGCTAGCAACACATAGCGCCGGAGGCGGGGCTTACCGCGATGGGGGCGGGGCTTACCGGCATAAGCCCGGTACAGCTGGCAACATGCACTGCATGGCATAGCGTCGGAGCCGGGGGCGGGGCTTACCGCGATGGGGGCGGGGCTTACCGGCATAAGCCCGGTACAGCTGGCAACATGCACTGCATGGCATAGCGTCGGAGCCGGAGGCGGGGCTTACCGCGATGGGGGCGGGGCTTACCGGCATAAGCCCGGTACAGCTGGCAGCATGCACTGCATGGCATAGCGTCGGAGCCGGGGGCGGGCTTACCGCGATGGGGGCGGGGCTTACCGGCTTAAGCCCGGTACTGCTGGCAACATGCAATGCATTGCATAGCGTCGGCGCGGGGGGTGGGGCGGGGCTTACCGCGTCATGCCCGATAAAGTTTGCAACTATGGCAACATGCAATGCTATCTGCCACCTCTTCAGCAGACGCAACACTTCATTTCCTTTGGCGCTTGGTCGGCTGTTGCTTCTCATGGCATAGCAACCCCATTGTTTTTACACATGCCCCCATTCAAATGGCATTTCTGAAAAGGCAGAACGGTGGCTCAGTGGTTAGCACACTAGCCTTGCAGCGCTGTGGTCCTGGGTTCAAATCCCACTAAGTGCAACATCTGCAAAGAGTTTGAATGTTCTCTGTGTTTGTGTAGGTTTCGTCTGGGCAACACTTTTTTTTTCTTTCAGCGCTAGGGCCGCTGTTACTTCTCATGGCATTGCACTGCCATTTGTATTTTTAAAAAAGCCCCCGTAATGGGGGCGGGGCTTACCGGCTTAAGCCGGTACAGTTGGCAACATAGAGTGCATGGCATAGCGTCGGAGCCGGGGGCTGGGCTTACCGCGATGGGGGCGGGACTTACCGGCATAAGCCCGGTACAGCTAGCAACACATAGCGCCGGAGGCGGGGCTTACCGCGATGGGGGCGGGGCTTACCGGCATAAGCCCGGTACAGCTGGCAGCATGCACTGCATGGCATAGCGTCGGAGCCGGGGGCGGGCTTACCGCGATGGGGGCGGGGCTTACCGGCATAAGCCCGGTACAGCTGGCAACATGCACTGCATGGCATAGCGTCGGAGCCGGGGGCGGGCTTACCGCGATGGGGGCGGGGCTTACCGGCTTAAGCCCGGTACGGCTGGCAACATGCAATGCATTGCATAGCGTCGGCGCGGGAGGGGGGGCGGGGCTTACCGCGTCATGCCCGATAAAGTTTGCAACTATGGCAACATGCAATGCTATCTGCCACCTCTTCAGCAGACGCAACACTTCATTTCCTTTGGCGCTTGGTCGGCTGTTGCTTCTCATGGCATAGCAACCCCATTGTTTTTACACATGCCCCCATTCAAAAGAAAAGGCAGAACGGTGGCTCAGTGGTTAGCACACTAGCCTTGCAGCGCTGTGGTCCTGGGTTCAAATCCCACTAAGGGCAACATCTGCAAAGAGTTTGAATGTTCTCTGTGTTTGTGTAGGTTTCGTCTGGGCAACACATTTTTTTTTTCTTTCGGCGCTGGGGCCGCTGTTACTTCTCATGGCATTGCACTGCCATTTGTATTTTTAAAAAAAGCCCCCGTAATGGGGGCGGGGCTTACCGGCTTAAGCCGGTACAGTTGGCAACATAGAGTGCATGGCATAGCGTCGGAGCCGGGGGCTGGGCTTACCGCGATGGGGGCGGGACTTACCGGCATAAGCCCGGTACAGCTAGCAACACATAGCGCCGGAGGCGGGGCTTACCGCGATGGGGGCGGGGCTTACCGGCATAAGCCCGGTACAGCTGGCAACATGCACTGCATGGCATAGCGTCGGAGCCGGGGGCGGGGCTTACCGCGATGGGGGCGGGGCTTACCGGCATAAGCCCGGTACAGCTGGCAACATGCACTGCATGGCATAGCGTCGGAGCCGGCGGCGGGGCTTACCGCGATGGGGGCGGGGCTTACCGGCATAAGCCCGGTACAGCTGGCAGCATGCACTGCATGGCATAGCGTCGGAGCCGGAGGCGGGGCTTACCGCGATGGGGGCGGGGCTTACCGGCATAAGCCCGGTACAGCTGGCAACATGCACTGCATGGCATAACGTCGGAGCCGGGGGCGGGCTTACCGCGATGGGGGCGGGGCTTACCGGCTTAAGCCCGGTACGGCTGGCAACATGCAATGCATTGCATAGCGTCGGCGCGGGAGGGGGGGCGGGGCTTACCGCGTCATGCCCGATAAAGTTTGCAACTATGGCAACATGCAATGCTATCTGCCACCTCTTCAGCAGACGCAACACTTCATTTCCTTTGGCGCTTGGTCGGCTGTTGCTTCTCATGGCATAGCAACCCCATTGTTTTTACACATGCCCCCATTCAAAAGAAAAGGCAGAACGGTGGCTCAGTGGTTAGCACACTAGCCTTGCAGCGCTGTGGTCCTGGGTTCAAATCCCACTAAGGGCAACATCTGCAAAGAGTTTGAATGTTCTCTGTGTTTGTGTAGGTTTCGTCTGGGCAACACTTTTTTTTTTCTTTCGGCGCTGGGGCCGCTGTTACTTCTCATGGCATTGCACTGCCATTTGTATTTTTAAAAAAGCCCCCGTAATGGGGGCGGGGCTTACCGGCTTAAGCCGGTACAGTTGGCAACATAGAGTGCATGGCATAGCGTCGGAGCCGGGGGCTGGGCTTACCGCGATGGGGGCGGGACTTACCGGCATAAGCCCGGTACAGCTGGCAACACATAGCGCCGGAGGCGGGGCTTACCGCGATGGGGGCGGGGCTTACCGGCATAAGCCCGGTACAGCTGGCAACATGCACTGCATGGCATAGCGTCGGAGCCGGGGGCGGGGCTTACCGCGATGGGGGCGGGGCTTACCGGCATAAGCCCGGTACAGCTGGCAACATGCACTGCATGGCATAGCGTCGGAGCCGGGGGCGGGGCTTACCGCGATGGGGGCGGGACTTACCGGCATAAGCCCGGTACAGCTGGCAACATGCACTGCATGGCATAGCGTCGGAGCCGGGGGCGGGGCTTACCGCGATGGGGGCGGGGCTTACCGCCATAAGCCCGGTACAGCTGGCAACATGCACTGCATGGCATAGCGTCGGAGCCGGGGGCGGGCTTACCGCGATGGGGGCGGGGCTTACCGGCTTAAGCCCGGTACTGCTGGCAACATGCAATGCATTGCATAGCGTCGGCGCGGGGGGGGGGCGGGGCTTACCGCGTCATGCCCGATAAAGTTTGCAACTATGGCAACATGCAATGCTATCTGCCACCTCTTCAGCAGACGCAACACTTCATTTCCTTTGGCGCTTGGTCGGCTGTTGCTTCTCATGGCATAGCAACCCCATTGTTTTTACACATGCCCCCATTCAATTGAAAAGGCAGAACGGTGGCTCAGTGGTTAGCACACTAGCCTTGCAGCGCTGTGGTCCTGGGTTCAAATCCCACTAAGGGCAACATCTGCAAAGAGTTTGAATGTTCTCTGTGTTTGTGTAGGTTTCGTCTGGGCAACACATTTTTTTTTTCTTTCGGCGCTGGGGCCGCTGTTACTTCTCATGGCATTGCACTGCCATTTGTATTTTTAAAAAAAGCCCCCGTAATGGGGGCGGGGCTTACCGGCTTAAGCCGGTACAGTTGGCAACATAGAGTGCATGGCATAGCGTCGGAGCCGGGGGCTGGGCTTACCGCGATGGGGGCGGGACTTACCGGCATAAGCCCGGTACAGCTGGCAACACATAGCGCCGGAGGCGGGGCTTACCGCGATGGGGGCGGGGCTTACCGGCATAAGCCCGGTACAGCTGGCAACATGCACTGCATGGCATAGCGTCGGAGCCGGGGGCGGGGCTTACCGCGATGGGGGCGGGGCTTACCGGCATAAGCCCGGTACAGCTGGCAACATGCACTGCATGGCATAGCGTCGGAGCCGGAGGCGGGGCTTACCGCGATGGGGGCGGGGCTTACCGGCATAAGCCCGGTACAGCTGGCAGCATGCACTGCATGGCATAGCGTCGGAGCCGGGGGCGGGGCTTACCGCGATGGGGGCGGGGCTTACCGGCTTAAGCCCGGTACTGCTGGCAACATGCAATGCATTGCATAGCGTCGGCGCGGGGGGTGGGGCGGGGCTTACCGTACCGCGTCATGCCCGATAAAGTTTGCAACTATGGCAACATGCAATGCTATCTGCCACCTCTTCAGCAGACGCAACACTTCATTTCCTTTGGCGCTTGGTCGGCTGTTGCTTCTCATGGCATAGCAACCCCATTGTTTTTACACATGCCCCCATTCAAATGGCATTTCTGAAAAGGCAGAACGGTGGCTCAGTGGTTAGCACACTAGCCTTGCAGCGCTGTGGTCCTGGGTTCAAATCCCACTAAGGGCAACATCTGCAAAGAGTTTGAATGTTCTCTGTGTTTGTGTAGGTTTCGTCTGGGCAACACTTTTTTTTTCTTTCAGCGCTGGGGCCGCTGTTACTTCTCATGGCATTGCACTGCCATTTGTATTTTTAAAAAAGCCCCCCGTAATGGGGGCGGGGCTTACCGGCTTAAGCCGGTACAGTTGGCAACATAGAGTGCATGGCATAGCGTCGGAGCCGGGGGCTGGGCTTACCGCGAGGGGGGCGGGACTTACCGGCATAAGCCCGGTACAGCTGGCAACACATAGCGCCGGAGGCGGGGCTTACCGCGATGGGGGCGGGGCTTACCGGCATAAGCCCGGTACAGCTGGCAACATGCACTGCATGGCATAGCGTCGGAGCCGGGGGCGGGGCTTACCGCGATGGGGGCGGGACTTACCGGCATAAGCCCGGTACAGCTGGCAACATGCACTGCATGGCATAGCGTCGGAGCCGGGGGCGGGGCTTACCGCGATGGGGGCGGGGCTTACCGCCATAAGCCCGGTACAGCTGGCAACATGCACTGCATGGCATAGCGTCGGAGCCGGGGGCGGGCTTACCGCGATGGGGGCGGGGCTTACCGGCTTAAGCCCGGTACTGCTGGCAACATGCAATGCATTGCATAGCGTCGGCGCGGGGGGGGGGCGGGGCTTACCGCGTCATGCCCGATAAAGTTTGCAACTATGGCAACATGCAATGCTATCTGCCACCTCTTCAGCAGACGCAACACTTCATTTCCTTTGGCGCTTGGTCGGCTGTTGCTTCTCATGGCATAGCAACCCCATAGTTTTTACACATGCCCCCATTCAAATGGCATTTCTGAAAAGACAGAACGGTGGCTCAGTGGTTAGCACACTAGCCTTGCAGCGCTGTGGTCCTGGGTTCAAATCCCACTAAGGGCAACATCTGCAAAGAGTTTGAATGTTCTCTGTGTTTGTGTAGGTTTCGTCTGGGCAACACTTTTTTTTTTCTTTCGGCGCTGGGGCCGCTGTTACTTCTCATGGCATTGCACTGCCATTTGTATTTTTAAAAAAGCCCCCGTAATGGGGGCGGGGCTTACCGGCTTAAGCCGGTACAGTTGGCAACATAGAGTGCATGGCATAGCGTCGGAGCCGGGGGCTGGGCTTACCGCGATGGGGGCGGGACTTACCGGCATAAGCCCGGTACAGCTGGCAACACATAGCGCCGGAGGCGGGGCTTACCGCGATGGGGGCGGGGCTTACCGGCATAAGCCCGGTACAGCTGGCAACATGCACTGCATGGCATAGCGTCGGAGCCGGGGGCGGGGCTTACCGCGATGGGGGCGGGGCTTACCGGCATAAGCCCGGTACAGCTGGCAACATGCACTGCATGGCATAGCGTCGGAGCCGGGGGCGGGGCTTACCGCGATGGGGGCGGGACTTACCGGCATAAGCCCGATACAGCTGGCAACATGCACTGCATGGCATAGCGTCGGAGCCGGGGGCGGGGCTTACCGCGATGGGGGCGGGGCTTACCGCCATAAGCCCGGTACAGCTGGCAACATGCACTGCATGGCATAGCGTCGGAGCCGGGGGCGGGCTTACCGCGATGGGGGCGGGGCTTACCGGCTTAAGCCCGGTACTGCTGGCAACATGCAATGCATTGCATAGCGTCGGCGCGGGGGGTGGGGCGGGGCTTACCGCGTCATGCCCGATAAAGTTTGCAACTATGGCAACATGCAATGCTATCTGCCACCTCTTCAGCAGACGCAACACTTCATTTCCTTTGGCGCTTGGTCGGCTGTTGCTTCTCATGGCATAGCAACCCCATTGTTTTTACACATGCCCCCATTCAAATGGCATTTCTGAAAAGGCAGAACGGTGGCTCAGTGGTTAGCACACTAGCCTTGCAGCGCTGTGGTCCTGGGTTCAAATCCCACTAAGGGCAACATCTGCAAAGAGTTTGAATGTTCTCTGTGTTTGTGTAGGTTTCGTCTGGGCAACACTTTTTTTTTTCTTTCAGCGCTAGGGCCGCTGTTACTTCTCATGGCATTGCACTGCCATTTGTATTTTTAAAAAAAGCCCCCGTAATGGGGGCGGGGCTTACCGGCTTAAGCCGGTACAGTTGGCAACATAGAGTGCATGGCATAGCGTCGGAGCCGGGGGCTGGGCTTACCGCGATGGGGGCGGGACTTACCGGCATAAGCCCGGTACAGCTGGCAACACATAGCGCCGGAGGCGGGGCTTACCGCGATGGGGGCGGGGCTTACCGGCATAAGCCCGGTACAGCTGGCAACATGCACTGCATGGCATAGCGTCGGAGCCGGGGGCGGGGCTTACCGCGATGGGGGCGGGACTTACCGGCATAAGCCCGGTACAGCTGGCAACATGCACTGCATGGCATAGCGTCGGAGCCGGGGGCGGGGCTTACCGCGATGGGGGCGGGGCTTACCGCCATAAGCCCGGTACAGCTGGCAACATGCACTGCATGGCATAGCGTCGGCGCCGGGGGCGGGCTTACCGCGATGGGGGCGGGGCTTACCGGCTTAAGCCCGGTACTGCTGGCAACATGCAATGCATTGCATAGCGTCGGCGCGGGGGGTGGGGCGGGGCTTACCGCGTCATGCCCGATAAAGTTTGCAACTATGGCAACATGCAATGCTATCTGCCACCTCTTCAGCAGACGCAACACTTCATTTCCTTTGGCGCTTGGTCGGCTGTTGCTTCTCATGGCATAGCAACCCCATTGTTTTTACACATGCCCCCATTCAAATGGCATTTCTGAAAAGGCAGAACGGTGGCTCAGTGGTTAGCACACTAGCCTTGCAGCGCTGTGGTCCTGGGTTCAAATCCCACTAAGGGCAACATCTGCAAAGAGTTTGAATGTTCTCTGTGTTTGTGTAGGTTTCGTCTGGGCAACACTTTTTTTTTCTTTCAGCGCTAGGGCCGCTGTTACTTCTCATGGCATTGCACTGCCATTTGTATTTTTAAAAAAGCCCCCGTAATGGGGGCGGGGCTTACCGGCTTAAGCCGGTACAGTTGGCAACATAGAGTGCATGGCATAGCGTCGGAGCCGGGGGCGGGGCTTACCGCGATGGGGGCGGGACTTACCGGCATAAGCCCGGTACAGCTAGCAACACATAGCGCCGGAGGCGGGGCTTACCGCGATGGGGGCGGGGCTTACCGGCATAAGCCCGGTACAGCTGGCAACATGCACTGCATGGCATAGCGTCGGAGCCGGGGGCGGGGCTTACCGCGATGGGGGCGGGGCTTACCGGCATAAGCCCGGTACAGCTGGCAACATGCACTGCATGGCATAGCGTCGGAGCCGGAGGCGGGGCTTACCGCGATGGGGGCGGGGCTTACCGGCATAAGCCGGGTACAGCTGGCAGCATGCACTGCATGGCATAGCGTCGGCGCCGGGGGCGGGCTTACCGCGATGGGGGCGGGGCTTACCGGCTTAAGCCCGGTACTGCTGGCAACATGCAATGCATTGCATAGCGTCGGCGCGGGGGGTGGGGCGGGGCTTACCGCGTCATGCCCGATAAAGTTTGCAACTATGGCAACATGCAATGCTATCTGCCACCTCTTCAGCAGACGCAACACTTCATTTCCTTTGGCGCTTGGTCGGCTGTTGCTTCTCATGGCATAGCAACCCCATTGTTTTTACACATGCCCCCATTCAAATGGCATTTCTGAAAAGGCAGAACGGTGGCTCAGTGGTTAGCACACTAGCCTTGCAGCGCTGTGGTCCTGGGTTCAAATCCCACTAAGGGCAACATCTGCAAAGAGTTTGAATGTTCTCTGTGTTTGTGTAGGTTTCGTCTGGGCAACACTTTTTTTTTCTTTCAGCGCTGGGGCCGCTGTTACTTCTCATGGCATTGCACTGCCATTTGTATTTTTAAAAAAGCCCCCGTAATGGGGGCGGGGCTTACCGGCTTAAGCCGGTACAGTTGGCAACATAGAGTGCATGGCATAGCGTCGGAGCCGGGGGCTGGGCTTACCGCGATGGGGGCGGGACTTACCGGCATAAGCCCGGTACAGCTGGCAACACATAGCGCCGGAGGCGGGGCTTACCGCGATGGGGGCGGGGCTTACCGGCATAAGCCCGGTACAGCTGGCAACATGCACTGCATGGCATAGCGTCGGAGCCGGGGGCGGGGCTTACCGCGATGGGGGCGGGACTTACCGGCATAAGCCCGGTACAGCTGGCAACATGCACTGCATGGCATAGCGTCGGAGCCGGGGGCGGGGCTTACCGCGATGGGGGCGGGGCTTACCGCCATAAGCCCGGTACAGCTGGCAACATGCACTGCATGGCATAGCGTCGGAGCCGGGGGCGGGCTTACCGCGATGGGGGCGGGGCTTACCGGCTTAAGCCCGGTACTGCTGGCAACATGCAATGCATTGCATAGCGTCGGCGCGGGGGGGGGCGGGGCTTACTGCGTCATGCCCGATAAAGTTTGCAACTATGGCAACATGCAATGCTATCTGCCACCTCTTCAGCAGACGCAACACTTCATTTCCTTTGGCGCTTGGTCGGCTGTTGCTTCTCATGGCATAGCAACCCCATAGTTTTTACACATGCCCCCATTCAAATGGCATTTCTGAAAAGACAGAACGGTGGCTCAGTGGTTAGCACACTAGCCTTGCAGCGCTGTGGTCCTGGGTTCAAATCCCTCTAAGGGCAACATCTGCAAAGAGTTTGAATGTTCTCTGTGTTTGTGTAGGTTTCGTCTGGGCAACACTTTTTTTTTTCTTTCGGCGCTGGGGCCGCTGTTACTTCTCATGGCATTGCACTGCCATTTGTATTTTTAAAAAAGCCCCCGTAATGGGGGCGGGGCTTACCGGCTTAAGCCGGTACAGTTGGCAACATAGAGTGCATGGCATAGCGTCGGAGCCGGGGGCTGGGCTTACCGCGATGGGGGCGGGACTTACCGGCATAAGCCCGGTACAGCTGGCAACACATAGCGCCGGAGGCGGGGCTTACCGCGATGGGGGCGGGGCTTACCGGCATAAGCCCGGTACAGCTGGCAACATGCACTGCATGGCATAGCGTCGGAGCCGGGGGCGGGGCTTACCGCGATGGGGGCGGGGCTTACCGGCATAAGCCCGGTACAGCTGGCAACATGCACTGCATGGCATAGCGTCGGAGCCGGGGGCGGGGCTTACCGCGAGGGGGGCGGGACTTACCGGCATAAGCCCGGTACAGCTGGCAACATCCAATGCATGGCATAGCGTCGGAGCCGGGGGCGGGGCTTACCGCGATGGGGGCGGGGCTTACCGCCATAAGCCCGGTACAGCTGGCAACATGCACTGCATGGCATAGCGTCGGAGCCGGGGGCGGGCTTACCGCGATGGGGGCGGGGCTTACCGGCTTAAGCCCGGTACTGCTGGCAACATGCAATGCATTGCATTGCGTCGGCGCGGGGGGTGGGGCGGGGCTTACCGCGTCATGCCCGATAAAGTTTGCAACTATGGCAACATGCAATGCTATCTGCCACCTCTTCAGCAGACGCAACACTTCATTTCCTTTGGCGCTTGGTCGGCTGTTGCTTCTCATGGCATAGCAACCCCATTGTTTTTACACATGCCCCCATTCAAATGGCATTTCTGAAAAGGCAGAACGGTGGCTCAGTGGTTAGCACACTAGCCTTGCAGCGCTGTGGTCCTGGGTTCAAATCCCACTAAGGGCAACATCTGCAAAGAGTTTGAATGTTCTCTGTGTTTGTGTAGGTTTCGTCTGGGCAACACTTTTTTTTTCTTTCAGCGCTAGGGCCGCTGTTACTTCTCATGGCATTGCACTGCCATTTGTATTTTTAAAAAAGCCCCCGTAATGGGGGCGGGGCTTACCGGCTTAAGCCGGTACAGTTGGCAACATAGAGTGCATGGCATAGCGTCGGAGCCGGGGGCTGGGCTTACCGCGATGGGGGCGGGACTTACCGGCATAAGCCCGGTACAGCTGGCAACACATAGCGCCGGAGGCGGGGCTTACCGCGATGGGGGCGGGGCTTACCGGCATAAGCCCGGTACAGCTGGCAACATGCACTGCATGGCATAGCGTCGGAGCCGGGGGCGGGGCTTACCGCGATGGGGGCGGGACTTACCGGCATAAGCCCGGTACAGCTGGCAACATGCACTGCATGGCATAGCGTCGGAGCCGGGGGCGGGGCTTACCGCGAGGGGGGCGGGGCTTACCGCCATAAGCCCGGTACAGCTGGCAACATGCACTGCATGGCATAGCGTCGGCGCCGGGGGCGGGCTTACCGCGAGGGGGGCGGGGCTTACCGGCTTAAGCCCGGTACTGCTGGCAACATGCAATGCATTGCATAGCGTCGGCGCGGGGGGGGGGCGGGGCTTACTGCGTCATGCCCGATAAAGTTTGCAACTATGGCAACATGCAATGCTATCTGCCACCTCTTCAGCAGACGCAACACTTCATTTCCTTTGGCGCTTGGTCGGCTGTTGCTTCTCATGGCATAGCAACCCCATAGTTTTTACACATGCCCCCATTCAAATGGCATTTCTGAAAAGACAGAACGGTGGCTCAGTGGTTAGCACACTAGCCTTGCAGCGCTGTGGTCCTGGGTTCAAATCCCACTAAGGGCAACATCTGCAAAGAGTTTGAATGTTCTCTGTGTTTGTGTAGGTTTCGTCTGGGCAACACTTTTTTTTTTCTTTCGGCGCTGGGGCCGCTGTTACTTCTCATGGCATTGCACTGCCATTTGTATTTTTAAAAAAGCCCCCGTAATGGGGGCGGGGCTTACCGGCTTAAGCCGGTACAGTTGGCAACATAGAGTGCATGGCATAGCGTCGGAGCCGGGGGCTGGGCTTACCGCGATGGGGGCGGGACTTACCGGCATAAGCCCGGTACAGCTGGCAACACATAGCGCCGGAGGCGGGGCTTACCGCGATGGGGGCGGGGCTTACCGGCATAAGCCCGGTACAGCTGGCAACATGCACTGCATGGCATAGCGTCGGAGCCGGGGGCGGGGCTTACCGCGATGGGGGCGGGGCTTACCGGCATAAGCCCGGTACAGCTGGCAACATGCACTGCATGGCATAGCGTCGGAGCCGGGGGCGGGGCTTACCGCGATGGGGGCGGGACTTACCGGCATAAGCCCGGTACAGCTGGCAACATGCACTGCATGGCATAGCGTCGGAGCCGGGGGCGGGGCTTACCGCGATGGGGGCGGGGCTTACCGCCATAAGCCCGGTACAGCTGGCAACATGCACTGCATGGCATAGCGTCGGAGCCGGGGGCGGGCTTACCGCGATGGGGGCGGGGCTTACCGGCTTAAGCCCGGTACTGCTGGCAACATGCAATGCATTGCATAGCGTCGGCGCGGGGGGTGGGGCGGGGCTTATCGCGTCATGCCCGATAAAGTTTGCAACTATGGCAACATGCAATGCTATCTGCCACCTCTTCAGCAGACGCAACACTTCATTTCCTTTGGCGCTTGGTCGGCTGTTGCTTCTCATGGCATAGCAACCCCATTGTTTTTACACATGCCCCCATTCAAATGGCATTTCTGAAAAGGCAGAACGGTGGCTCAGTGGTTAGCACACTAGCCTTGCAGCGCTGTGGTCCTGGGTTCAAATCCCACTAAGGGCAACATCTGCAAAGAGTTTGAATGTTCTCTGTGTTTGTGTAGGTTTCGTCTGGGCAACACTTTTTTTTTCTTTCAGCGCTAGGGCCGCGGTTACTTCTCATGGCATTGCACTGCCATTTGTATTTTTAAAAAAGCCCCCGTAATGGGGGCGGGGCTTACCGGCTTAAGCCGGTACAGTTGGCAACATAGAGTGCATGGCATAGCGTCGGAGCCGGGGGCTGGGCTTACCGCGATGGGGGCGGGACTTACCGGCATAAGCCCGGTACAGCTGGCAACACATAGCGCCGGAGGCGGGGCTTACCGCGATGGGGGCGGGGCTTACCGGCATAAGCCCGGTACAGCTGGCAACATGCACTGCATGGCATAGCGTCGGAGCCGGGGGCGGGGCTTACCGCGATGGGGGCGGGACTTACCGGCATAAGCCCGGTACAGCTGGCAACATGCACTGCATGGCATAGCGTCGGAGCCGGGGGCGGGGCTTACCGCGATGGGGGCGGGGCTTACCGCCATAAGCCCGGTACAGCTGGCAACATGCACTGCATGGCATAGCGTCGGAGCCGGGGGCGGGCTTACCGCGATGGGGGCGGGGCTTACCGGCTTAAGCCCGGTACTGCTGGCAACATGCAATGCATTGCATAGCGTCGGCGCGGGGGGGGGCGGGGCTTACCGCGTCATGCCCGATAAAGTTTGCAACTATGGCAACATGCAATGCTATCTGCCACCTCTTCAGCAGACGCAACACTTCATTTCCTTTGGCGCTTGGTCGGCTGTTGCTTCTCATGGCATAGCAACCCCATAGTTTTTACACATGCCCCCATTCAAATGGCATTTCTGAAAAGACAGAACGGTGGCTCAGTGGTTAGCACACTAGCCTTGCAGCGCTGTGGTCCTGGGTTCAAATCCCACTAAGGGCAACATCTGCAAAGAGTTTGAATGTTCTCTGTGTTTGTGTAGGTTTCGTCTGGGCAACACTTTTTTTTTTCTTTCGGCGCTGGGGCCGCTGTTACTTCTCATGGCATTGCACTGCCATTTGTATTTTTAAAAAAGCCCCCGTAATGGGGGCGGGGCTTACCGGCTTAAGCCGGTACAGTTGGCAACATAGAGTGCATGGCATAGCGTCGGAGCCGGGGGCTGGGCTTACCGCGATGGGGGCGGGACTTACCGGCATAAGCCCGGTACAGCTGGCAACACATAGCGCCGGAGGCGGGGCTTACCGCGATGGGGGCGGGGCTTACCGGCATAAGCCCGGTACAGCTGGCAACATGCACTGCATGGCATAGCGTCGGAGCCGGGGGCGGGGCTTACCGCGATGGGGGCGGGGCTTACCGGCATAAGCCCGGTACAGCTGGCAACATGCACTGCATGGCATAGCGTCGGAGCCGGCGGCGGGGCTTACCGCGATGGGGGCGGGGCTTACCGGCATAAGCCCGGTACAGCTGGCAGCATGCACTGCATGGCATAGCGTCGGAGCCGGAGGCGGGGCTTACCGCGATGGGGGCGGGGCTTACCGGCTTAAGCCCGGTACGGCTGGCAACATGCAATGCATTGCATAGCGTCGGCGCGGGAGGGGGGGCGGGGCTTACCGCGTCATGCCCGATAAAGTTTGCAACTATGGCAACATGCAATGCTATCTGCCACCTCTTCAGCAGACGCAACACTTCATTTCCTTTGGCGCTTGGTCGGCTGTTGCTTCTCATGGCATAGCAACCCCATTGTTTTTACACATGCCCCCATTCAAATGAAAAGGCAGAACGGTGGCTCAGTGGTTAGCACACTAGCCTTGCAGCGCTGTGGTCCTGGGTTCAAATCCCACTAAGGGCAACATCTGCAAAGAGTTTGAATGTTCTCTGTGTTTGTGTAGGTTTCGTCTGGGCAACACATTTTTTTTTTTCTTTCGGCGCTGGGGCCGCTGTTACTTCTCATGGCATTGCACTGCCATTTGTATTTTTAAAAAAAGCCCCCGTAATGGGGGCGGGGCTTACCGGCTTAAGCCGGTACAGTTGGCAACATAGAGTGCATGGCATAGCGTCGGAGCCGGGGGCTGGGCTTACCGCGATGGGGGCGGGACTTACCGGCATAAGCCCGGTACAGCTAGCAACACATAGCGCCGGAGGCGGGGCTTACCGCGATGGGGGCGGGGCTTACCGGCATAAGCCCGGTACAGCTGGCAACATGCACTGCATGGCATAGCGTCGGAGCCGGGGGCGGGGCTTACCGCGATGGGGGCGGGGCTTACCGGCATAAGCCCGGTACAGCTGGCAACATGCACTGCATGGCATAGCGTCGGAGCCGGAGGCGGGGCTTACCGCGATGGGGGCGGGGCTTACCGGCATAAGCCCGGTACAGCTGGCAGCATGCACTGCATGGCATAGCGTCGGAGCCGGGGGCGGGCTTACCGCGATGGGGGCGGGGCTTACCGGCTTAAGCCCGGTACTGCTGGCAACATGCAATGCATTGCATAGCGTCGGCGCGGGGGGTGGGGCGGGGCTTACCGCGTCATGCCCGATAAAGTTTGCAACTATGGCAACATGCAATGCTATCTGCCACCTCTTCAGCAGACGCAACACTTCATTTCCTTTGGCGCTTGGTCGGCTGTTGCTTCTCATGGCATAGCAACCCCATTGTTTTTACACATGCCCCCATTCAAATGGCATTTCTGAAAAGACAGAACGGTGGCTCAGTGGTTAGCACACTAGCCTTGCAGCGCTGTGGTCCTGGGTTCAAATCCCACTAAGGGCAACATCTGCAAAGAGTTTGAATGTTCTCTGTGTTTGTGTAGGTTTCGTCTGGGCAACACTTTTTTTTTCTTTCGGCGCTGGGGCCGCTGTTACTTCTCATGGCATTGCACTGCCATTTGTATTTTTAAAAAAGCCCCCGTAATGGGGGCGGGGCTTACCGGCTTAAGCCGGTACAGTTGGCAACATAGAGTGCATGGCATAGCGTCGGAGCCGGGGGCTGGGCTTACCGCGATGGGGGCGGGACTTACCGGCATAAGCCCGGTACAGCTGGCAACACATAGCGCCGGAGGCGGGGCTTACCGCGATGGGGGCGGGGCTTACCGGCATAAGCCCGGTACAGCTGGCAACATGCACTGCATGGCATAGCGTCGGAGCCGGCGGCGGGGCTTACCGCGATGGGGGCGGGGCTTACCGGCATAAGCCCGGTACAGCTGGCAACATGCACTGCATGGCATAGCGTCGGAGCCGGCGGCGGGGCTTACCGCGATGGGGGCGGGGCTTACCGGCATAAGCCCGGTACAGCTGGCAGCATGCACTGCATGGCATAGCGTCGGAGCCGGAGGCGGGGCTTACCGCGATGGGGGCGGGGCTTACCGGCATAAGCCCGGTACAGCTGGCAACATGCACTGCATGGCATAACGTCGAAGCCGGGGGCGGGCTTACCGCGATGGGGGCGGGGCTTACCGGCTTAAGCCCGGTACGGCTGGCAACATGCAATGCATTGCATAGCGTCGGCGCGGGAGGGGGGGCGGGGCTTACCGCGTCATGCCCGATAAAGTTTGCAACTATGGCAACATGCAATGCTATCTGCCACCTCTTCAGCAGACGCAACACTTCATTTCCTTTGGCGCTTGGTCGGCTGTTGCTTCTCATGGCATAGCAACCCCATTGTTTTTACACATGCCCCCATTCAAATGAAAAGGCAGAACGGTGGCTCAGTGGTTAGCACACTAGCCTTGCAGCGCTGTGGTCCTGGGTTCAAATCCCACTAAGGGCAACATCTGCAAAGAGTTTGAATGTTCTCTGTGTTTGTGTAGGTTTCGTCTGGGCAACACATTTTTTTTTTTCTTTCGGCGCTGGGGCCGCTGTTACTTCTCATGGCATTGCACTGCCATTTGTATTTTTAAAAAAAGCCCCCGTAATGGGGGCGGGGCTTACCGGCTTAAGCCGGTACCGTAGGCAACATAGAGTGCATGGCATAGCGTCGGAGCCGGGGGCTGGGCTTACCGCGATGGGGGCGGGACTTACCGGCATAAGCCCGGTACAGCTAGCAACACATAGCGCCGGAGGCGGGGCTTACCGCGATGGGGGCGGGGCTTACCGGCATAAGCCCGGTACAGCTGGCAACATGCACTGCATGGCATAGCGTCGGAGCCGGGGGGGGGGCTTACCGCGATGGGGGCGGGGCTTACCGGCATAAGCCCGGTACAGCTGGCAACATGCACTGCATGGCATAGCGTCGGAGCCGGAGGCGGGGCTTACCGCGATGGGGGCGGGGCTTACCGGCATAAGCCCGGTACAGCTGGCAGCATGCACTGCATGGCATAGCGTCGGAGCCGGGGGCGGGCTTACCGCGATGGGGGCGGGGCTTACCGGCTTAAGCCCGGTACAGCTGGCAACATGCAATGCATTGCATAGCGTCGGCGCGGGGGGTGGGGCGGGGCTTACCGCGTCATGCCCGATAAAGTTTGCAACTATGGCAACATGCAATGCTATCTGCCACCTCTTCAGCAGACGCAACACTTCATTTCCTTTGGCGCTTGGTCGGCTGTTGCTTCTCATGGCATAGCAACCCCATTGTTTTTACACATGCCCCCATTCAAATGGCATTTCTGAAAAGGCAGAACGGTGGCTCAGTGGTTAGCACACTAGCCTTGCAGCGCTGTGGTCCTGGGTTCAAATCCCACTAAGGGCAACATCTGCAAAGAGTTTGAATGTTCTCTGTGTTTGTGTAGGTTTCGTCTGGGCAACACTTTTTTTTTCTTTCAGCGCTGGGGCCGCTGTTACTTCTCATGGCATTGCACTGCCATTTGTATTTTTAAAAAAGCCCCCCGTAATGGGGGCGGGGCTTACCGGCTTAAGCCGGTACAGTTGGCAACATAGAGTGCATGGCATAGCGTCGGAGCCGGGGGCTGGGCTTACCGCGATGGGGGCGGGACTTACCGGCATAAGCCCGGTACAGCTGGCAACACATAGCGCCGGAGGCGGGGCTTACCGCGATGGGGGCGGGGCTTACCGGCATAAGCCCGGTACAGCTGGCAACATGCACTGCATGGCATAGCGTCGGAGCCGGGGGCGGGGCTTACCGCGATGGGGGCGGGACTTACCGGCATAAGCCCGGTACAGCTGGCAACATGCACTGCATGGCATAGCGTCGGAGCCGGGGGCGGGGCTTACCGCGATGGGGGCGGGGGCTTACCGGCATAAGCCCGGTACAGCTGGCAACATGCACTGCATGGCATAGCGTCGGAGCCGGGGGCGGGGCTTACCGTGATGGGGGCGGGACTTACCGGCATAAGCCCGGTACAGCTGGCAGCATGCACTGCATGGCATAGCGTCGGAGCCGGGGGCGGGGCTTCCCGCGATGGGGGCGGGGCTTACCGCCATAAGCCCGGTACAGCTGGCAACATGCACTGCATGGCATAGCGTCGGAGCCGGGGGCGGGCTTACCGCGATGGGGGCGGGGCTTACCGGCTTAAGCCCGGTACTGCTGGCAACATGCAATGCATTGCATAGCGTCGGCGCGGGGGGGGGCGGGGCTTACCGCGTCATGCCCGATAAAGTTTGCAACTATGGCAACATGCAATGCTATCTGCCACCTCTTCAGCAGACGCAACACTTCATTTCCTTTGGCGCTTGGTCGGCTGTTGCTTCTCATGGCATAGCAACCCCATAGTTTTTACACATGCCCCCATTCAAATGGCATTTCTGAAAAGACAGAACGGTGGCTCAGTGGTTAGCACACTAGCCTTGCAGCGCTGTGGTCCTGGGTTCAAATCCCACTAAGGGCAACATCTGCAAAGAGTTTGAATGTTCTCTGTGTTTGTGTAGGTTTCGTCTGGGCAACACTTTTTTTTTTCTTTCGGCGCTGGGGCCGCTGTTACTTCTCATGGCATTGCACTGCCATTTGTATTTTTAAAAAAGCCCCCGTAATGGGGGCGGGGCTTACCGGCTTAAGCCGGTACAGTTGGCAACATAGAGTGCATGGCATAGCGTCGGAGCCGGGGGCTGGGCTTACCGCGATGGGGCGGGACTTACCGGCATAAGCCCGGTACAGCTGGCAACACATAGCGCCGGAGGCGGGGCTTACCGCGATGGGGGCGGGGCTTACCGGCATAAGCCCGGTACAGCTGGCAACATGCACTGCATGGCATAGCGTCGGAGCCGGGGGCGGGGCTTACCGCGATGGGGGCGGGGCTTACCGGCATAAGCCCGGTACAGCTGGCAACATGCACTGCATGGCATAGCGTCGGAGCCGGGGGCGGGCTTACCGCGATGGGGGCGGGGCTTACCGGCTTAAGCCCGGTACGGCTGGCAACATGCAATGCATTGCATAGCGTCGGCGCGGGAGGGGGGGCGGGGCTTACCGCGTCATGCCCGATAAAGTTTGCAACTATGGCAACATGCAATGCTATCTGCCACCTCTTCAGCAGACGCAACACTTCATTTCCTTTGGCGCTTGGTCGGCTGTTGCTTCTCATGGCATAGCAACCCCATTGTTTTTACACATGCCCCCATTCAAATGAAAAGGCAGAACGGTGGCTCAGTGGTTAGCACACTAGCCTTGCAGCGCTGTGGTCCTGGGTTCAAATCCCACTAAGGGCAACATCTGCAAAGAGTTTGAATGTTCTCTGTGTTTGTGTAGGTTTCGTCTGGGCAACACATTTTTTTTTTTCTTT
This sequence comes from Dendropsophus ebraccatus, assembly GCF_027789765.1. Taxonomy (NCBI): domain Eukaryota; kingdom Metazoa; phylum Chordata; class Amphibia; order Anura; family Hylidae; genus Dendropsophus; species Dendropsophus ebraccatus. The sequence goes on along the minus strand of NW_027209941.1, from coordinate 49,392 downwards.
CGGCGCTGGGGCCGCTGTTACTTCTCATGGCATTGCACTGCCATTTGTATTTTTAAAAAAAGCCCCCGTAATGGGGGCGGGGCTTACCGGCTTAAGCCGGTACAGTTGGCAACATAGAGTGCATGGCATAGCGTCGGAGCCGGGGGCTGGGCTTACCGCGATGGGGGCGGGACTTACCGGCATAAGCCCGGTACAGCTAGCAACACATAGCGCCGGAGGCGGGGCTTACCGCGATGGGGGCGGGGCTTACCGGCATAAGCCCGGTACAGCTGGCAACATGCACTGCATGGCATAGCGTCGGAGCCGGGGGCGGGGCTTACCGCGATGGGGGCGGGGCTTACCGGCATAAGCCCGGTACAGCTGGCAACATGCACTGCATGGCATAGCGTCGGAGCCGGAGGCGGGGCTTACCGCGATGGGGGCGGGGCTTACCGGCATAAGCCCGGTACAGCTGGCAGCATGCACTGCATGGCATAGCGTCGGAGCCGGGGGCGGGCTTACCGCGATGGGGGCGGGGCTTACCGGCTTAAGCCCGGTACTGCTGGCAACATGCAATGCATTGCATAGCGTCGGCGCGGGGGGTGGGGCGGGGCTTACCGCGTCATGCCCGATAAAGTTTGCAACTATGGCAACATGCAATGCTATCTGCCACCTCTTCAGCAGACGCAACACTTCATTTCCTTTGGCGCTTGGTCGGCTGTTGCTTCTCATGGCATAGCAACCCCATTGTTTTTACACATGCCCCCATTCAAATGGCATTTCTGAAAAGGCAGAACGGTGGCTCAGTGGTTAGCACACTAGCCTTGCAGCGCTGTGGTCCTGGGTTCAAATCCCACTAAGGGCAACATCTGCAAAGAGTTTGAATGTTCTCTGTGTTTGTGTAGGTTTCGTCTGGGCAACACTTTTTTTTTCTTTCAGCGCTGGGGCCGCTGTTACTTCTCATGGCATTGCACTGCCATTTGTATTTTTAAAAAAGCCCCCCGTAATGGGGGCGGGGCTTACCGGCTTAAGCCGGTACAGTTGGCAACATAGAGTGCATGGCATAGCGTCGGAGCCGGGGGCTGGGCTTACCGCGATGGGGGCGGGACTTACCGGCATAAGCCCGGTACAGCTGGCAAAACATAGCGCCGGAGGCGGGGCTTACCGCGATGGGGGGGGGGCTTACCGGCATAAGCCCGGTACAGCTGGCAACATGCACTGCATGGCATAGCGTCGGAGCCGGGGGCGGGGCTTACCGCGATGGGGGCGGGACTTACCGGCATAAGCCCGGTACAGCTGGCAACATGCACTGCATGGCATAGCGTCGGAGCCGGGGGCGGGGCTTACCGCGATGGGGGCGGGGCTTACCGGCATAAGCCCGGTACAGCTGGCAACATGCACTGCATGGCATAGCGTCGGAGCCGGGGGCGGGGCTTACCGCGATGGGGGCGGGACTTACCGGCATAAGCCCGGTACAGCTGGCAACATGCACTGCATGGCATAGCGTCGGAGCCGGGGGCGGGGCTTACCGCGATGGGGGCGGGGCTTACCGCCATAAGCCCGGTACAGCTGGCAACATGCACTGCATGGCATAGCGTCGGAGCCGGGTGCGGGCTTACCGCGATGGGGGCGGGGCTTACCGGCTTAAGCCCGGTACTGCTGGCAACATGCAATGCATTGCATAGCGTCGGCGCGGGGGGGGGCGGGGCTTACCGCGTCATGCCCGATAAAGTTTGCAACTATGGCAACATGCAATGCTATCTGCCACCTCTTCAGCAGACGCAACACTTCATTTCCTTTGGCGCTTGGTCGGCTGTTGCTTCTCATGGCATAGCAACCCCATTGTTTTTACACATGCCCCCATTCAAATGGCATTTCTGAAAAGGCAGAACGGTGGCTCAGTGGTTAGCACACTAGCCTTGCAGCGCTGTGGTCCTGGGTTCAAATCCCACTAAGGGCAACATCTGCAAAGAGTTTGAATGTTCTCTGTGTTTGTGTAGGTTTCGTCTGGGCAACACTTTTTTTTTTCTTTCGGCGCTGGGGCCGCTGTTACTTCTCATGGCATTGCACTGCCATTTGTATTTTTAAAAAAGCCCCCGTAATGGGGGCGGGGCTTACCGGCTTAAGCCGGTACAGTTGGCAACATAGAGTGCATGGCATAGCGTCGGAGCCGGGGGCTGGGCTTACCGCGATGGGGGCGGGACTTACCGGCATAAGCCCGGTACAGCTGGCAACACATAGCGCCGGAGGCGGGGCTTACCGCGATGGGGGCGGGGCTTACCGGCATAAGCCCGGTACAGCTGGCAACATGCACTGCATGGCATAGCGTCGGAGCCGGGGGCGGGGCTTACCGCGATGGGGGCGGGGCTTACCGGCATAAGCCCGGTACAGCTGGCAACATGCACTGCATGGCATAGCGTCGGAGCCGGCGGCGGGGCTTACCGCGATGGGGGCGGGGCTTACCGGCATAAGCCCGGTACAGCTGGCAGCATGCACTGCATGGCATAGCGTCGGAGCCGGAGGCGGGGCTTACCGCGATGGGGGCGGGGCTTACCGGCATAAGCCCGGTACAGCTGGCAACATGCACTGCATGGCATAGCGTCGGAGCCGGGGGCGGGCTTACCGCGATGGGGGCGGGGCTTACCGGCTTAAGCCCGGTACGGCTGGCAACATGCAATGCATTGCATAGCGTCGGCGCGGGAGGGGGGGCGGGGCTTACCGCGTCATGCCCGATAAAGTTTGCAACTATGGCAACATGCAATGCTATCTGCCACCTCTTCAGCAGACGCAACACTTCATTTCCTTTGGCGCTTGGTCGGCTGTTGCTTCTCATGGCATAGCAACCCCATTGTTTTACACATGCCCCCATTCAAATGAAAAGGCAGAACGGTGGCTCAGTGGTTAGCACACTAGCCTTGCAGCGCTGTGGTCCTGGGTTCAAATCCCACTAAGGGCAACATCTGCAAAGAGTTTGAATGTTCTCTGTGTTTGTGTAGGTTTCGTCTGGGCAACACATTTTTTTTTTCTTTCGGCGCTGGGGCCGCTGTTACTTCTCATGGCATTGCACTGCCATTTGTATTTTTAAAAAAAGCCCCCGTAATGGGGGCGGGGCTTACCGGCTTAAGCCGGTACAGTTGGCAACATAGAGTGCATGGCATAGCGTCGGAGCCGGGGGCTGGGCTTACCGCGATGGGGGCGGGACTTACCGGCATAAGCCCGGTACAGCTAGCAACACATAGCGCCGGAGGCGGGGCTTACCGCGATGGGGGCGGGGCTTACCGGCATAAGCCCGGTACAGCTGGCAACATGCACTGCATGGCATAGCGTCGGAGCCGGGGGCGGGGCTTACCGCGATGGGGGCGGGGCTTACCGGCATAAGCCCGGTACAGCTGGCAACATGCACTGCATGGCATAGCGTCGGAGCCGGAGGCGGGGCTTACCGCGATGGGGGCGGGGCTTACCGGCATAAGCCCGGTACAGCTGGCAGCATGCACTGCATGGCATAGCGTCGGAGCCGGGGGCGGGCTTACCGCGATGGGGGCGGGGCTTACCGGCTTAAGCCCGGTACTGCTGGCAACATGCAATGCATTGCATAGCGTCGGCGCGGGGGGTGGGGCGGGGCTTACCGCGTCATGCCCGATAAAGTTTGCAACTATGGCAACATGCAATGCTATCTGCCACCTCTTCAGCAGACGCAACACTTCATTTCCTTTGGCGCTTGGTCGGCTGTTGCTTCTCATGGCATAGCAACCCCATTGTTTTTACACATGCCCCCATTCAAATGGCATTTCTGAAAAGGCAGAACGGTGGCTCAGTGGTTAGCACACTAGCCTTGCAGCGCTGTGGTCCTGGGTTCAAATCCCACTAAGGGCAACATCTGCAAAGAGTTTGAATGTTCTCTGTGTTTGTGTAGGTTTCGTCTGGGCAACACTTTTTTTTTCTTTCAGCGCTGGGGCCGCTGTTACTTCTCATGGCATTGCACTGCCATTTGTATTTTTAAAAAAGCCCCCCGTAATGGGGGCGGGGCTTACCGGCTTAAGCCGGTACAGTTGGCAACATAGAGTGCATGGCATAGCGTCGGAGCCGGGGGCTGGGCTTACCGCGATGGGGGCGGGACTTACCGGCATAAGCCCGGTACAGCTGGCAACACATAGCGCCGGAGGCGGGGCTTACCGCGATGGGGGCGGGGCTTACCGGCATAAGCCCGGTACAGCTGGCAACATGCACTGCATGGCATAGCGTCGGAGCCGGGGGCGGGGCTTACCGCGATGGGGGCGGGACTTACCGGCATAAGCCCGGTACAGCTGGCAACATGCACTGCATGGCATAGCGTCGGAGCCGGGGGCGGGGCTTACCGCGATGGGGGCGGGGCTTACCGGCATAAGCCCGGTACAGCTGGCAACATGCACTGCATGGCATAGCGTCGGAGCCGGGGGCGGGGCTTACCGCGATGGGGGCGGGACTTACCGGCATAAGCCCGGTACAGCTGGCAACATGCACTGCATGGCATAGCGTCGGAGCCGGGGGCGGGGCTTACCGCGATGGGGGCGGGGCTTACCGCCATAAGCCCGGTACAGCTGGCAACATGCACTGCATGGCATAGCGTCGGAGCCGGGGGCGGGCTTACCGCGATGGGGGCGGGGCTTACCGGCTTAAGCCCGGTACTGCTGGCAACATGCAATGCATTGCATAGCGTCGGCGCGGGGGGGGGCGGGGCTTACCGCGTCATGCCCGATAAAGTTTGCAACTATGGCAACATGCAATGCTATCTGCCACCTCTTCAGCAGACGCAACACTTCATTTCCTTTGGCGCTTGGTCGGCTGTTGCTTCTCATGGCATAGCAACCCCATAGTTTTTACACATGCCCCCATTCAAATGGCATTTCTGAAAAGACAGAACGGTGGCTCAGTGGTTAGCACACTAGCCTTGCAGCGCTGTGGTCCTGGGTTCAAATCCCACTAAGGGCAACATCTGCAAAGAGTTTGAATGTTCTCTGTGTTTGTGTAGGTTTCGTCTGGGCAACACTTTTTTTTTTTCTTTCGGCGCTGGGCCGCTGTTACTTCTCATGGCATTGCACTGCCATTTGTATTTTTAAAAAAGCCCCCGTAATGGGGGCGGGGCTTACCGGCTTAAGCCGGTACAGTTGGCAACATAGAGTGCATGGCATAGCGTCGGAGCCGGGGGCTGGGCTTACCGCGATGGGGGCGGGACTTACCGGCATAAGCCCGGTACAGCTGGCAACACATAGCGCCGGAGGCGGGGCTTACCGCGATGGGGGCGGGCTTACCGGCATAAGCCCGGTACAGCTGGCAACATGCACTGCATGGCATAGCGTCGGAGCCGGGGGCGGGGCTTACCGCGATGGGGGCGGGGCTTACCGGCATAAGCCCGGTACAGCTGGCAACATGCACTGCATGGCATAGCGTCGGAGCCGGGGGCGGGCTTACCGCGATGGGGGCGGGGCTTACCGGCTTAAGCCCGGTACGGCTGGCAACATGCAATGCAGTGCATAGCGTCGGCGCGGGAGGGGGGGCGGGGCTTACCGCGTCATGCCCGATAAAGTTTGCAACTATGGCAACATGCAATGCTATCTGCCACCTCTTCAGCAGACGCAACACTTCATTTCCTTTGGCGCTTGGTCGGCTGTTGCTTCTCATGGCATAGCAACCCCATTGTTTTTACACATGCCCCCATTCAAATGAAAAGGCAGAACGGTGGCTCAGTGGTTAGCACACTAGCCTTGCAGCGCTGTGGTCCTGGGTTCAAATCCCACTAAGGGCAACATCTGCAAAGAGTTTGAATGTTCTCTGTGTTTGTGTAGGTTTCGTCTGGGCAACACATTTTTTTTTTTCTTTCGGCGCTGGGGCCGCTGTTACTTCTCATGGCATTGCACTGCCATTTGTATTTTTAAAAAAAGCCCCCGTAATGGGGGCGGGGCTTACCGGCTTAAGCCGGTACAGTTGGCAACATAGAGTGCATGGCATAGCGTCGGAGCCGGGGGCGGGGCTTACCGCGATGGGGGCGGGACTTACCGGCATAAGCCCGGTACAGCTAGCAACACATAGCGCCGGAGGCGGGGCTTACCGCGATGGGGGCGGGGCTTACCGGCATAAGCCCGGTACAGCTGGCAACATGCACTGCATGGCATAGCGTCGGAGCCGGGGGCGGGGCTTACCGCGATGGGGGCGGGGCTTACCGGCATAAGCCCGGTACAGCTGGCAACATGCACTGCATGGCATAGCGTCGGAGCCGGAGGCGGGGCTTACCGCGATGGGGGCGGGGCTTACCGGCATAAGCCCGGTACAGCTGGCAGCATGCACTGCATGGCATAGCGTCGGAGCCGGGGGCGGGCTTACCGCGATGGGGGCGGGGCTTACCGGCTTAAGCCCGGTACTGCTGGCAACATGCAATGCATTGCATAGCGTCGGCGCGGGGGGTGGGGCGGGGCTTACCGCGTCATGCCCGATAAAGTTTGCAACTATGGCAACATGCAATGCTATCTGCCACCTCTTCAGCAGACGCAACACTTCATTTCCTTTGGCGCTTGGTCGGCTGTTGCTTCTCATGGCATAGCAACCCCATTGTTTTTACACATGCCCCCATTCAAATGGCATTTCTGAAAAGGCAGAACGGTGGCTCAGTGGTTAGCACACTAGCCTTGCAGCGCTGTGGTCCTGGGTTCAAATCCCACTAAGGGCAACATCTGCAAAGAGTTTGAATGTTCTCTGTGTTTGTGTAGGTTTCGTCTGGGCAACACTTTTTTTTTCTTTCAGCGCTGGGGCCGCTGTTACTTCTCATGGCATTGCACTGCCATTTGTATTTTTAAAAAAGCCCCCCGTAATGGGGGCGGGGCTTACCGGCTTAAGCCGGTACAGTTGGCAACATAGAGTGCATGGCATAGCGTCGGAGCCGGGGGCTGGGCTTACCGCGATGGGGGCGGGACTTACCGGCATAAGCCCGGTACAGCTGGCAACACATAGCGCCGGAGGCGGGGCTTACCGCGATGGGGGCGGGGCTTACCGGCATAAGCCCGGTACAGCTGGCAACATGCACTGCATGGCATAGCGTCGGAGCCGGGGGCGGGGCTTACCGCGATGGGGGCGGGACTTACCGGCATAAGCCCGGTACAGCTGGCAACATGCACTGCATGGCATAGCGTCGGAGCCGGGGGCGGGGCTTACCGCGATGGGGGCGGGGCTTACCGGCATAAGCCCGGTACAGCTGGCAACATGCACTGCATGGCATAGCGTCGGAGCCGGGGGCGGGGCTTACCGCGATGGGGGCGGGACTTACCGGCATAAGCCCGGTACAGCTGGCAACATGCACTGCATGGCATAGCGTCGGAGCCGGGGGCGGGGCTTACCGCGATGGGGGCGGGGCTTACCGCCATAAGCCCGGTACAGCTGGCAACATGCACTGCATGGCATAGCGTCGGAGCCGGGGGCGGGCTTACCGCGATGGGGGCGGGGCTTACCGGCTTAAGCCCGGTACTGCTGGAAACATGCAATGCATTGCATAGCGTCGGCGCGGGGGGGGGCGGGGCTTACCGCGTCATGCCCGATAAAGTTTGCAACTATGGCAACATGCAATGCTATCTGCCACCTCTTCAGCAGACGCAACACTTCATTTCCTTTGGCGCTTGGTCGGCTGTTGCTTCTCATGGCATAGCAACCCCATAGTTTTTACACATGCCCCCATTCAAATGGCATTTCTGAAAAGACAGAACGGTGGCTCAGTGGTTAGCACACTAGCCTTGCAGCGCTGTGGTCCTGGGTTCAAATCCCACTAAGGGCAACATCTGCAAAGAGTTTGAATGTTCTCTGTGTTTGTGTAGGTTTCGTCTGGGCAACACTTTTTTTTTTCTTTCGGCGCTGGGGCCGCTGTTACTTCTCATGGCATTGCACTGCCATTTGTATTTTTAAAAAAGCCCCCGTAATGGGGGCGGGGCTTACCGGCTTAAGCCGGTACAGTTGGCAACATAGAGTGCATGGCATAGCGTCGGAGCCGGGGGCTGGGCTTACCGCGATGGGGGCGGGACTTACCGGCATAAGCCCGGTACAGCTGGCAACACATAGCGCCGGAGGCGGGGCTTACCGCGATGGGGGCGGGGCTTACCGGCATAAGCCCGGTACAGCTGGCAACATGCACTGCATGGCATAGCGTCGGAGCCGGGGGCGGGGCTTACCGCGATGGGGGCGGGGCTTACCGGCTTAAGCCCGGTACAGCTGGCAACATGCACTGCATGGCATAGCGTCGGAGCCGGGGGCGGGGCTTACCGCGATGGGGGCGGGGATTACCGGCATAAGCCCGGTACAGCTGGCAACATGCACTGCATGGCATAGCGTCGGAGCCGGGGGCGGGGCTTACCGCGATGGGGGCGGGGCTTACCGCCATAAGCCCGGTACAGCTGGCAACATGCACTGCATGGCATAGCGTCGGAGCCGGGGGCGGGCTTACCGCGATGGGGGCGGGGCTTACCGGCTTAAGCCCGGTACTGCTGGCAACATGCAATGCATTGCATAGCGTCGGCGCGGGGGGTGGGGCGGGGCTTACCGCGTCATGCCCGATAAAGTTTGCAACTATGGCAACATGCAATGCTATCTGCCACCTCTTCAGCAGACGCAACACTTCATTTCCTTTGGCGCTTGGTCGGCTGTTGCTTCTCATGGCATAGCAACCCCATTGTTTTTTACACATGCCCCCATTCAAATGGCATTTCTGAAAAGGCAGAACGGTGGCTCAGTGGTTAGCACACTAGCCTTGCAGCGCTGTGGTCCTGGGTTCAAATCCCACTAAGGGCAACATCTGCAAAGAGTTTGAATGTTCTCTGTGTTTGTGTAGGTTTCGTCTGGGCAACACTTTTTTTTTTCTTTCAGCGCTAGGGCCGCTGTTACTTCTCATGGCATTGCACTGCCATTTGTATTTTTAAAAAAGCCCCCGTAATGGGGGCGGGGCTTACCGGCTTAAGCCGGTACAGTTGGCAACATAGAGTGCATGGCATAGCGTCGGAGCCGGGGGCTGGGCTTACCGCGATGGGGGCGGGACTTACCGGCATAAGCCCGGTACAGCTGGCAACACATAGCGCCGGAGGCGGGGCTTACCGCGATGGGGGCGGGGCTTACCGGCATAAGGCCGGTACAGCTGGCAACATGCACTGCATGGCATAGCGTCGGAGCCGGGGGCGGGGCTTACCGCGATGGGGGCGGGACTTACCGGCATAAGCCCGGTACAGCTGGCAACATGCACTGCATGGCATAGCGTCGGAGCCGGGGGCGGGGCTTACCGCGATGGGGGCGGGGCTTACCGCCATAAGCCCGGTACAGCTGGCAACATGCACTGCATGGCATAGCGTCGGAGCCGGGGGCGGGCTTACCGCGATGGGGGCGGGGCTTACCGGCTTAAGCCCGGTACTGCTGGCAACATGCAATGCATTGCATAGCGTCGGCGCGGGGGGGGGGCGGGGCTTACCGCGTCATGCCCGATAAAGTTTGCAACTATGGCAACATGCAATGCTATCTGCCACCTCTTCAGCAGACGCAACACTTCATTTCCTTTGGCGCTTGGTCGGCTGTTGCTTCTCATGGCATAGCAACCCCATAGTTTTTACACATGCCCCCATTCAAATGGCATTTCTGAAAAGACAGAACGGTGGCTCAGTGGTTAGCACACTAGCCTTGCAGCGCTGTGGTCCTGGGTTCAAATCCCACTAAGGGCAACATCTGCAAAGAGTTTGAATGTTCTCTGTGTTTGTGTAGGTTTCGTCTGGGCAACACTTTTTTTTTTCTTTCGGCGCTGGGGCCGCTGTTACTTCTCATGGCATTGCACTGCCATTTGTATTTTTAAAAAAGCCCCCGTAATGGGGGCGGGGCTTACCGGCTTAAGCCGGTACAGTTGGCAACATAGAGTGCATGGCATAGCGTCGGAGCCGGGGGCTGGGCTTACCGCGATGGGGGCGGGACTTACCGGCATAAGCCCGGTACAGCTGGCAACACATAGCGCCGGAGGCGGGGCTTACCGCGATGGGGGCGGGGCTTACCGGCATAAGCCCGGTACAGCTGGCAACATGCACTGCATGGCATAGCGTCGGAGCCGGGGGCGGGGCTTACCGCGATGGGGGCGGGGCTTACCGGCATAAGCCCGGTACAGCTGGCAACATGCACTGCATGGCATAGCGTCGGAGCCGGCGGCGGGGCTTACCGCGATGGGGGCGGGGCTTACCGGCATAAGCCCGGTACAGCTGGCAGCATGCACTGCATGGCATAGCGTCGGAGCCGGAGGCGGGGCTTACCGCGATGGGGGCGGGGCTTACCGGCATAAGCCCGGTACAGCTGGCAACATGCACTGCATGGCATAGCGTCGGAGCCGGGGGCGGGCTTACCGCGATGGGGGCGGGGCTTACCGGCTTAAGCCCGGTACGGCTGGCAACATGCAATGCATTGCATAGCGTCGGCGCGGGAGGGGGGGCGGGGCTTACCGCGTCATGCCCGATAAAGTTTGCAACTATGGCAACATGCAATGCTATCTGCCACCTCTTCAGCAGACGCAACACTTCATTTCCTTTGGCGCTTGGTCGGCTGTTGCTTCTCATGGCATAGCAACCCCATTGTTTTTACACATGCCCCCATTCAAATGAAAAGGCAGAACGGTGGCTCAGTGGTTAGCACACTAGCCTTGCAGCGCTGTGGTCCTGGGTTCAAATCCCACTAAGGGCAACATCTGCAAAGAGTTTGAATGTTCTCTGTGTTTGTGTAGGTTTCGTCTGGGCAACACATTTTTTTTTTCTTTCGGCGCTGGGGCCGCTGTTACTTCTCATGGCATTGCACTGCCATTTGTATTTTTAAAAAAAGCCCCCGTAATGGGGGCGGGGCTTACCGGCTTAAGCCGGTACAGTTGGCAACATAGAGTGCATGGCATAGCGTCGGAGCCGGGGGCTGGGCTTACCGCGATGGGGGCGGGACTTACCGGCATAAGCCCGGTACAGCTAGCAACACATAGCGCCGGAGGCGGGGCTTACCGCGATGGGGGCGGGGCTTACCGGCATAAGCCCGGTACAGCTGGCAACATGCACTGCATGGCATAGCGTCGGAGCCGGGGGCGGGGCTTACCGCGATGGGGGCGGGGCTTACCGGCATAAGCCCGGTACAGCTGGCAACATGCACTGCATGGCATAGCGTCGGAGCCGGAGGCGGGGCTTACCGCGATGGGGGCGGGGCTTACCGGCATAAGCCCGGTACAGCTGGCAGCATGCACTGCATGGCATAGCGTCGGAGCCGGGGGCGGGCTTACCGCGATGGGGGCGGGGCTTACCGGCTTAAGCCCGGTACTGCTGGCAACATGCAATGCATTGCATAGCGTCGGCGCGGGGGGTGGGGCGGGGCTTACCGCGTCATGCCCGATAAAGTTTGCAACTATGGCAACATGCAATGCTATCTGCCACCTCTTCAGCAGACGCAACACTTCATTTCCTTTGGCGCTTGGTCGGCTGTTGCTTCTCATGGCATAGCAACCCCATTGTTTTTACACATGCCCCCATTCAAATGGCATTTCTGAAAAGGCAGAACGGTGGCTCAGTGGTTAGCACACTAGCCTTGCAGCGCTGTGGTCCTGGGTTCAAATCCCACTAAGGGCAACATCTGCAAAGAGTTTGAATGTTCTCTGTGTTTGTGTAGGTTTCGTCTGGGCAACACTTTTTTTTTCTTTCGGCGCTGGGGCCGCTGTTACTTCTCATGGCATTGCACTGCCATTTGTATTTTTAAAAAAGCCCCCCGTAATGGGGGCGGGGCTTACCGGCTTAAGCCGGTACAGTTGGCAACATAGAGTGCATGGCATAGCGTCGGAGCCGGGGGCTGGGCTTACCGCGATGGGGGCGGGACTTACCGGCATAAGCCCGGTACAGCTGGCAACACATAGCGCCGGAGGCGGGGCTTACCGCGATGGGGGCGGGGCTTACCGGCATAAGCCCGGTACAGCTGGCAACATGCACTGCATGGCATAGCGTCGGAGCCGGGGGCGGGGCTTACCGCGAGGGGGGCGGGACTTACCGGCATAAGCCCGGTACAGCTGGCAACATGCACTGCATGGCATAGCGTCGGAGCCGGGGGCGGGGCTTACCGCGATGGGGGCGGGGCTTACCGGCATAAGCCCGGTACAGCTGGCAACATGCACTGCATGGCATAGCGTCGGAGCCGGGGGCGGGGCTTACCGCGAGGGGGGCGGGACTTACCGGCATAAGCCCGGTACAGCTGGCAACATGCACTGCATGGCATAGCGTCGGAGCCGGGGGCTGGGCTTACCGCGATGGGGGCGGGGCTTACCGCCATAAGCCCGGTACAGCTGGCAACATGCACTGCATGGCATAGCGTCGGAGCCGGGGGCGGGCTTACCGCGATGGGGGCGGGGCTTACCGGCTTAAGCCCGGTACTGCTGGCAACATGCAATGCATTGCATAGCGTCGGCGCGGGGGGGGGGGGGGGCTTACCGCGTCATGCCCGATAAAGTTTGCAACTATGGCAACATGCAATGCTATCTGCCACCTCTTCAGCAGACGCAACACTTCATTTCCTTTGGCGCTTGGTCGGCTGTTGCTTCTCATGGCATAGCAACCCCATAGTTTTTACACATGCCCCCATTCAAATGGCATTTCTGAAAAGACAGAACGGTGGCTCAGTGGTTAGCACACTAGCCTTGCAGCGCTGTGGTCCTGGGTTCAAATCCCACTAAGGGCAACATCTGCAAAGAGTTTGAATGTTCTCTGTGTTTGTGTAGGTTTCGTCTGGGCAACACTTTTTTTTTTCTTTCGGCGCTGGGGCCGCTGTTACTTCTCATGGCATTGCACTGCCATTTGTATTTTTAAAAAAGCCCCCGTAATGGGGGCGGGGCTTACCGGCTTAAGCCGGTACAGTTGGCAACATAGAGTGCATGGCATAGCGTCGGAGCCGGGGGCTGGGCTTACCGCGATGGGGGCGGGACTTACCGGCATAAGCCCGGTACAGCTGGCAACACATAGCGCCGGAGGCGGGGCTTACCGCGATGGGGGCGGGGCTTACCGGCATAAGCCCGGTACAGCTGGCAACATGCACTGCATGGCATAGCGTCGGAGCCGGGGGCGGGGCTTACCGCGATGGGGGCGGGGCTTACCGCCATAAGCCCGGTACAGCTGGCAACATGCACTGCATGGCATAGCGTCGGAGCCGGGGGCGGGGCTTACCGCGATGGGGGCGGGACTTACCGGCATAAGCCCGGTACAGCTGGCAACATGCACTGCATGGCATAGCGTCGGAGCCGGGGGCGGGGCTTACCGCGATGGGGGCGGGGGCTTACCGCCATAAGCCCGGTACAGCTGGCAACATGCACTGCATGGCATAGCGTCGGAGCCGGGGGCGGGCTTACCGCGATGGGGGCGGGGGCTTACCGGCTTAAGCCCGGTACTGCTGGCAACATGCAATGCATTGCATAGCGTCGGCGCGGGGGGTGGGGCGGGGCTTACCGCGTCATGCCCGATAAAGTTTGCAACTATGGCAACATGCAATGCTATCTGCCACCTCTTCAGCAGACGCAACACTTCATTTCCTTTGGCGCTTGGTCGGCTGTTGCTTCTCATGGCATAGCAACCCCATTGTTTTTACACATGCCCCCATTCAAATGGCATTTCTGAAAAGGCAGAACGGTGGCTCAGTGGTTAGCACACTAGCCTTGCAGCGCTGTGGTCCTGGGTTCAAATCCCACTAAGGGCAACATCTGCAAAGAGTTTGAATGTTCTCTGTGTTTGTGTAGGTTTCGTCTGGGCAACACTTTTTTTTTCTTTCAGCGCTAGGGCCGCTGTTACTTCTCATGGCATTGCACTGCCATTTGTATTTTTAAAAAAGCCCCCGTAATGGGGGCGGGGCTTACCGGCTTAAGCCGGTACAGTTGGCAACATAGAGTGCATGGCATAGCGTCGGAGCCGGGGGCTGGGCTTACCGCGATGGGGGCGGGACTTACCGGCATAAGCCCGGTACAGCTGGCAACACATAGCGCCGGAGGCGGGGCTTACCGCGATGGGGGCGGGGCTTACCGGCATAAGCCCGGTACAGCTGGCAACATGCACTGCATGGCATAGCGTCGGAGCCGGGGGCTGGGCTTACCGCGATGGGGGCGGGACTTACCGGCATAAGCCCGGTACAGCTGGCAACATGCACTGCATGGCATAGCGTCGGAGCCGGGGGCGGGGCTTACCGCGATGGGGGCGGGGCTTACCGCCATAAGCCCGGTACAGCTGGCAACATGCACTGCATGGCATAGCGTCGGAGCCGGGGGCGGGCTTACCGCGATGGGGGCGGGGCTTACCGGCTTAAGCCCGGTACTGCTGGCAACATGCAATGCATTGCATAGCGTCGGCGCGGGGGGGGGCGGGGCTTACCGCGTCATGCCCGATAAAGTTTGCAACTATGGCAACATGCAATGCTATCTGCCACCTCTTCAGCAGACGCAACACTTCATTTCCTTTGGCGCTTGGTCGGCTGTTGCTTCTCATGGCATAGCAACCCCATTGTTTTTACACATGCCCCCATTCAAATGAAAAGGCAGAACGGTGGCTCAGTGGTTAGCACACTAGCCTTGCAGCGCTGTGGTCCTGGGTTCAAATCCCACTAAGGGCAACATCTGCAAAGAGTTTGAATGTTCTCTGTGTTTGTGTAGGTTTCGTCTGGGCAACACATTTTTTTTTTCTTTCGGCGCTGGGGCCGCTGTTACTTCTCATGGCATTGCACTGCCATTTGTATTTTTAAAAAAAGCCCCCGTAATGGGGGCGGGGCTTACCGGCTTAAGCCGGTACAGTTGGCAACATAGAGTGCATGGCATAGCGTCGGAGCCGGGGGCTGGGCTTACCGCGATGGGGGCGGGACTTACCGGCATAAGCCCGGTACAGCTAGCAACACATAGCGCCGGAGGCGGGGCTTACCGCGATGGGGGCGGGGCTTACCGGCATAAGCCCGGTACAGCTGGCAACATGCACTGCATGGCATAGCGTCGGAGCCGGGGGCGGGGCTTACCGCGATGGGGGCGGGGCTTACCGGCATAAGCCCGGTACAGCTGGCAACATGCACTGCATGGCATAGCGTCGGAGCCGGAGGCGGGGCTTACCGCGATGGGGGCGGGGCTTACCGGCATAAGCCCGGTACAGCTGGCAGCATGCACTGCATGGCATAGCGTCGGAGCCGGGGGCGGGCTTACCGCGATGGGGGCGGGGCTTACCGGCTTAAGCCCGGTACTGCTGGCAACATGCAATGCATTGCATAGCGTCGGCGCGGGGGGTGGGGCGGGGCTTACCGCGTCATGCCCGATAAAGTTTGCAACTATGGCAACATGCAATGCTATCTGCCACCTCTTCAGCAGACGCAACACTTCATTTCCTTTGGCGCTTGGTCGGCTGTTGCTTCTCATGGCATAGCAACCCCATTGTTTTTACACATGCCCCCATTCAAATGGCATTTCTGAAAAGGCAGAACGGTGGCTCAGTGGTTAGCACACTAGCCTTGCAGCGCTGTGGTCCTGGGTTCAAATCCCACTAAGGGCAACATCTGCAAAGAGTTTGAATGTTCTCTGTGTTTGTGTAGGTTTCGTCTGGGCAACACTTTTTTTTTCTTTCAGCGCTGGGGCCGCTGTTACTTCTCATGGCATTGCACTGCCATTTGTATTTTTAAAAAAGCCCCCCGTAATGGGGGCGGGGCTTACCGGCTTAAGCCGGTACAGTTGGCAACATAGAGTGCATGGCATAGCGTCGGAGCCGGGGGCTGGGCTTACCGCGATGGGGGCGGGACTTACCGGCATAAGCCCGGTACAGCTGGCAACACATAGCGCCGGAGGCGGGGCTTACCGCGATGGGGGCGGGGCTTACCGGCATAAGCCCGGTACAGCTGGCAACATGCACTGCATGGCATAGCGTCGGAGCCGGAGGCTGGGCTTACCGCGATGGGGGCGGGACTTACCGGCATAAGCCCGGTACAGCTGGCAACATGCACTGCATGGCATAGCGTCGGAGCCGGGGGCGGGGCTTACCGCGATGGGGGCGGGGCTTACCGGCATAAGCCCGGTACAGCTGGCAACATGCACTGCATGGCATAGCGTCGGAGCCGGGGGCGGGGCTTACCGCGATGGGGGCGGGACTTACCGGCATAAGCCCGGTACAGCTGGCAACATGCACTGCATGGCATAGCGTCGGAGCCGGGGGGCGGGGCTTACCGCGATGGGGGCGGGGCTTACCGCCATAAGCCCGGTACAGCTGGCAACATGCACTGCATGGCATAGCGTCGGAGCCGGGGGCGGGCTTACCGCGATGGGGGCGGGGCTTACCGGCTTAAGCCCGGTACTGCTGGCAACATGCATTGCATGGCATAGCGTCGGCGCGGGGGGGGGCGGGGCTTACCGCGTCATGCCCGATAAAGTTTGCAACTATGGCAACATGCAATGCTATCTGCCACCTCTTCAGCAGACGCAACACTTCATTTCCTTTGGCGCTTGGTCGGCTGTTGCTTCTCATGGCATAGCAACCCCATAGTTTTTACACATGCCCCCATTCAAATGGCATTTCTGAAAAGACAGAACGGTGGCTCAGTGGTTAGCACACTAGCCTTGCAGCGCTGTGGTCCTGGGTTCAAATCCCACTAAGGGCAACATCTGCAAAGAGTTTGAATGTTCTCTGTGTTTGTGTAGGTTTCGTCTGGGCAACACTTTTTTTTTTCTTTCGGCGCTGGGGCCGCTGTTACTTCTCATGGCATTGCACTGCCATTTGTATTTTTAAAAAAGCCCCCGTAATGGGGGCGGGGCTTACCGGCTTAAGCCGGTACAGTTGGCAACATAGAGTGCATGGCATAGCGTCGGAGCCGGGGGCTGGGCTTACCGCGATGGGGGCGGGACTTACCGGCATAAGCCCGGTACAGCTGGCAACACATAGCGCCGGAGGCGGGGCTTACCGCGATGGGGGCGGGGCTTACCGGCATAAGCCCGGTACAGCTGGCAACATGCACTGCATGGCATAGCGTCGGAGCCGGGGGCGGGGCTTACCGCGATGGGGGCGGGGCTTACCGGCATAAGCCCGGTACAGCTGGCAACATGCACTGCATGGCATAGCGTCGGAGCCGGCGGCGGGGCTTACCGCGATGGGGGCGGGGCTTACCGGCATAAGCCCGGTACAGCTGGCAGCATGCACTGCATGGCATAGCGTCGGAGCCGGAGGCGGGGCTTACCGCGATGGGGGCGGGGCTTACCGCCATAAGCCCGGTACAGCTGGCAACATGCACTGCATGGCATAGCGTCGGCGCCGGGGGCGGGCTTACCGCGATGGGGGCGGGGCTTACCGGCTTAAGCCCGGTACGGCTGGCAACATGCAATGCATTGCATAGCGTCGGCGCGGGAGGGGGGGCGGGGCTTACCGCGTCATGCCCGATAAAGTTTGCAACTATGGCAACATGCAATGCTATCTGCCACCTCTTCAGCAGACGCAACACTTCATTTCCTTTGGCGCTTGGTCGGCTGTTGCTTCTCATGGCATAGCAACCCCATTGTTTTTACACATGCCCCCATTCAAATGAAAAGGCAGAACGGTGGCTCAGTGGTTAGCACACTAGCCTTGCAGCGCTGTGGTCCTGGGTTCAAATCCCACTAAGGGCAACATCTGCAAAGAGTTTGAATGTTCTCTGTGTTTGTGTAGGTTTCGTCTGGGCAACACATTTTTTTTTTCTTTCGGCGCTGGGGCCGCTGTTACTTCTCATGGCATTGCACTGCCATTTGTATTTTTAAAAAAAGCCCCCGTAATGGGGGCGGGGCTTACCGGCTTAAGCCGGTACAGTTGGCAACATAGAGTGCATGGCATAGCGTCGGAGCCGGGGGCTGGGCTTACCGCGATGGGGGCGGGACTTACCGGCATAAGCCCGGTACAGCTAGCAACACATAGCGCCGGAGGCGGGGCTTACCGCGATGGGGGCGGGGCTTACCGGCATAAGCCCGGTACAGCTGGCAACATGCACTGCATGGCATAGCGTCGGAGCCGGGGGCGGGGCTTACCGCGATGGGGGCGGGGCTTACCGGCATAAGCCCGGTACAGCTGGCAACATGCACTGCATGGCATAGCGTCGGAGCCGGAGGCGGGGCTTACCGCGATGGGGGCGGGGCTTACCGGCATAAGCCCGGTACAGCTGGCAGCATGCACTGCATGGCATAGCGTCGGCGCGGGGGGCGGGCTTACCGCGATGGGGGCGGGGCTTACCGGCTTAAGCCCGGTACTGCTGGCAACATGCAATGCATTGCATAGCGTCGGCGCGGGGGGTGGGGCGGGGCTTACCGCGTCATGCCCGATAAAGTTTGCAACTATGGCAACATGCAATGCTATCTGCCACCTCTTCAGCAGACGCAACACTTCATTTCCTTTGGCGCTTGGTCGGCTGTTGCTTCTCATGGCATAGCAACCCCATTGTTTTTACACATGCCCCCATTCAAATGGCATTTCTGAAAAGGCAGAACGGTGGCTCAGTGGTTAGCACACTAGCCTTGCAGCGCTGTGGTCCTGGGTTCAAATCCCACTAAGGGCAACATCTGCAAAGAGTTTGAATGTTCTCTGTGTTTGTGTAGGTTTCGTCTGGGCAACACTTTTTTTTTCTTTCAGCGCTGGGGCCGCTGTTACTTCTCATGGCATTGCACTGCCATTTGTATTTTTAAAAAAGCCCCCCGTAATGGGGGCGGGGCTTACCGGCTTAAGCCGGTACAGTTGGCAACATAGAGTGCATGGCATAGCGTCGGAGCCGGGGGCTGGGCTTACCGCGATGGGGGCGGGACTTACCGGCATAAGCCCGGTACAGCTGGCAACACATAGCCCCGGAGGCGGGGCCTACCGCGATGGGGGCGGGGCTTACCGGCATAAGCCCGGTACAGCTGGCAACATGCACTGCATGGCATAGCGTCGGAGCCGGAGGCTGGGCTTACCGCGATGGGGGCGGGACTTACCGGCATAAGCCCGGTACAGCTGGCAACATGCACTGCATGGCATAGCGTCGGAGCCGGGGGCGGGGCTTACCCCGGTGGGGGCGGGGCTTACCGGCATAAGCCCGGTACAGCTGGCAACATGCACTGCATGGCATAGCGTCGGAGCCGGGGGCGGGGCTTACCGCGATGGGGGCGGGACTTACCGGCATAAGCCCGGTACAGCTGGCAACATGCACTGCATGGCATAGCGTCGGAGCCGGGGGCGGGGCTTACCGCGATGGGGGCGGGGCTTACCGCCATAAGCCCGGTACAGCTGGCAACATGCACTGCATGGCATAGCGTCGGAGCCGGGGGCGGGCTTACCGCGATGGGGGCGGGGCTTACCGGCTTAAGCCCGGTACTGCTGGAAACATGCAATGCATTGCATAGCGTCGGCGCGGGGGGGGGCGGGGCTTACCGCGTCATGCCCGATAAAGTTTGCAACTATGGCAACATGCAATGCTATCTGCCACCTCTTCAGCAGACGCAACACTTCATTTCCTTTGGCGCTTGGTCGGCTGTTGCTTCTCATGGCATAGCAACCCCATAGTTTTTACACATGCCCCCATTCAAATGGCATTTCTGAAAAGACAGAACGGTGGCGCAGTGGTTAGCACACTAGCCTTGCAGCGCTGTGGTCCTGGGTTCAAATCCCACTAAGGGCAACATCTGCAAAGAGTTTGAATGTTCTCTGTGTTTGTGTAGGTTTCGTCTGGGCAACACTTTTTTTTTTCTTTCGGCGCTGGGGCCGCTGTTACTTCTCATGGCATTGCACTGCCATTTGTATTTTTAAAAAAGCCCCCGTAATGGGGGCGGGGCTTACCGGCTTAAGCCGGTACAGTTGGCAACATAGAGTGCATGGCATAGCGTCGGAGCCGGGGGCTGGGCTTACCGCGATGGGGGCGGGACTTACCGGCATAAGCCCGGTACAGCTGGCAACACATAGCGCCGGAGGCGGGGCTTACCGCGATGGGGGCGGGGCTTACCGGCATAAGCCCGGTACAGCTGGCAACATGCACTGCATGGCAAAGCGTCGGAGCCGGGGGCGGGGCTTACCGCGAGGGGGGCGGGGCTTACCGGCATAAGCCCGGTACAGCTGGCAACATGCACTGCATGGCATAGCGTCGGAGCCGGGGGCGGGGCTTACCGCGATGGGGGCGGGACTTACCGGCATAAGCCCGGTACAGCTGGCAACATGCACTGCATGGCATAGCGTCGGAGCCGGGGGCGGGGCTTACCGCGATGGGGGCGGGGCTTACCGCCATAAGCCCGGTACAGCTGGCAACATGCACTGCTTGGCATAGCGTCGGCGCCGGGGGCGGGCTTACCGCGATGGGGGCGGGGCTTACCGGCTTAAGCCCGGTACTGCTGGCAACATGCAATGCATTGCATAGCGTCGGCGCGGGGGTGTGGGGCGGGGCTTACCGCGTCATGCCCGATAAAGTTTGCAACTATGGCAACATGCAATGCTATCTGCCACCTCTTCAGCAGACGCAACACTTCATTTCCTTTGGCGCTTGGTCGGCTGTTGCTTCTCATGGCATAGCAACCCCATTGTTTTTACACATGCCCCCATTCAAATGGCATTTCTGAAAAGGCAGAACGGTGGCTCAGTGGTTAGCACACTAGCCTTGCAGCGCTGTGGTCCTGGGTTCAAATCCCACTAAGGGCAACATCTGCAAAGAGTTTGAATGTTCTCTGTGTTTGTGTAGGTTTCGTCTGGGCAACACTTTTTTTTTCTTTCAGCGCTAGGGCCGCTGTTACTTCTCATGGCATTGCACTGCCATTTGTATTTTTAAAAAAGCCCCCGTAATGGGGGCGGGGCTTACCGGCTTAAGCCGGTACAGTTGGCAACATAGAGTGCATGGCATAGCGTCGGAGCCGGGGGCTGGGCTTACCGCGATGGGGGCGGGACTTACCGGCATAAGCCCGGTACAGCTGGCAACACATAGCGCCGGAGGCGGGGCTTACCGCGATGGGGGCGGGGCTTACCGGCATAAGCCCGGTACAGCTGGCAACATGCACTGCATGGCATAGCGTCGGAGCCGGGGGGCGGGGCTTACCGCGATGGGGGCGGGACTTACCGGCATAAGCCCGGTACAGCTGGCAACATGCACTGCATGGCATAGCGTCGGAGCCGGGGGCGGGGCTTACCGCGATGGGGGGCGGGGCTTACCGCCATAAGCCCGGTACAGCTGGCAACATGCACTGCATGGCATAGCGTCGGAGCCGGGGGCGGGCTTACCGCGATGGGGGCGGGGCTTACCGGCTTAAGCCCGGTACTGCTGGCAACATGCAATGCATTGCATAGCGTCGGCGCGGGGGGGGGGCGGGGCTTACCGCGTCATGCCCGATAAAGTTTGCAACTATGGCAACATGCAATGCTATCTGCCACCTCTTCAGCAGACGCAACACTTCATTTCCTTTGGCGCTTGGTCGGCTGTTGCTTCTCATGGCATAGCAACCCCATAGTTTTTACACATGCCCCCATTCAAATGGCATTTCTGAAAAGACAGAACGGTGGCTCAGTGGTTAGCACACTAGCCTTGCAGCGCTGTGGTCCTGGGTTCAAATCCCACTAAGGGCAACATCTGCAAAGAGTTTGAATGTTCTCTGTGTTTGTGTAGGTTTCGTCTGGGCAACACTTTTTTTTTCTTTCGGCGCTGGGGCCGCTGTTACTTCTCATGGCATTGCACTGCCATTTGTATTTTTAAAAAAGCCCCCGTAATGGGGGCGGGGCTTACCGGCTTAAGCCGGTACAGTTGGCAACATAGAGTGCATGGCATAGCGTCGGAGCCGGGGGCTGGGCTTACCGCGATGGGGGCGGGACTTACCGGCATAAGCCCGGTACAGCTGGCAACACATAGCGCCGGAGGCGGGGCTTACCGCGATGGGGGCGGGGCTTACCGGCATAAGCCCGGTACAGCTGGCAACATGCACTGCATGGCATAGCGTCGGAGCCGGGGGCGGGGCTTACCGCGATGGGGGGGGGGCTTACCGGCATAACCCCGGTACAGCTGGCAACATGCACTGCATGGCATAGCGTCGGAGCCGGGGGCGGGGCTTACCGCGATGGGGGCGGGACTTACCGGCATAAGCCCGGTACAGCTGGCAACATGCACTGCATGGCATAGCGTCGGAGCCGGGGGCGGGGCTTACCGCGATGGGGGCGGGGCTTACCGCCATAAGCCCGGTACAGCTGGCAACATGCACTGCATGGCATAGCGTCGGAGCCGGGGGCGGGCTTACCGCGATGGGGGCGGGGCTTACCGGCTTAAGCCCGGTACTGCTGGCAACATGCAATGCATTGCATAGCGTCGGCGCGGGGGGTGGGGCGGGGCTTACCGCGTCATGCCCGATAAAGTTTGCAACTATGGCAACATGCAATGCTATCTGCCACCTCTTCAGCAGACGCAACACTTCATTTCCTTTGGCGCTTGGTCGGCTGTTGCTTCTCATGGCATAGCAACCCCATTGTTTTTACACATGCCCCCATTCAAATGGCATTTCTGAAAAGGCAGAACGGTGGCTCAGTGGTTAGCACACTAGCCTTGCAGCGCTGTGGTCCTGGGTTCAAATCCCACTAAGGGCAACATCTGCAAAGAGTTTGAATGTTCTCTGTGTTTGTGTAGGTTTCGTCTGGGCAACACTTTTTTTTTCTTTCAGCGCTGGGGCCGCTGTTACTTCTCATGGCATTGCACTGCCATTTGTATTTCTAAAAAAGCCCCCGTAATGGGGGCGGGGCTTACCGGCTTAAGCCGGTACAGTTGGCAACATAGAGTGCATGGCATAGCGTCGGAGCCGGGGGCTGGGCTTACCGCGATGGGGGCGGGACTTACCGGCATAAGCCCGGTACAGCTGGCAACACATAGCGCCGGAGGCGGGGCTTACCGCGATGGGGGCGGGGCTTACCGGCATAAGCCCGGTACAGCTGGCAACATGGACTGCATGGCATAGCGTCGGAGCCGGGGGCGGGGCTTACCGCGATGGGGGCGGGACTTACCGGCATAAGCCCGGTACAGCTGGCAACATGCACTGCATGGCATAGCGTCGGAGCCGGGGGCGGGGCTTACCGCGATGGGGGCGGGGCTTACCGCCATAAGCCCGGTACAGCTGGCAACAT
Source organism: Dendropsophus ebraccatus (assembly GCF_027789765.1). Classification (NCBI taxonomy): domain Eukaryota; kingdom Metazoa; phylum Chordata; class Amphibia; order Anura; family Hylidae; genus Dendropsophus; species Dendropsophus ebraccatus. The sequence continues at coordinate 26,296 of NW_027209941.1, read as the reverse complement.
GCACTGCATGGCATAGCGTCGGAGCCGGGGGCGGGCTTACCGCGATGGGGGCGGGGCTTACCGGCTTAAGCCCGGTACTGCTGGCAACATGCAATGCATTGCATAGCGTCGGCGCGGGGGGGGGCGGGGCTTACCGCGTCATGCCCGATAAAGTTTGCAACTATGGCAACATGCAATGCTATCTGCCACCTCTTCAGCAGACGCAACACTTCATTTCCTTTGGCGCTTGGTCGGCTGTTGCTTCTCATGGCATAGCAACCCCATAGTTTTTACACATGCCCCCATTCAAATGGCATTTCTGAAAAGACAGAACGGTGGCTCAGTGGTTAGCACACTAGCCTTGCAGCGCTGTGGTCCTGGGTTCAAATCCCACTAAGGGCAACATCTGCAAAGAGTTTGAATGTTCTCTGTGTTTGTGTAGGTTTCGTCTGGGCAACACTTTTTTTTTTCTTTCGGCGCTGGGGCCGCTGTTACTTCTCATGGCATTGCACTGCCATTTGTATTTTTAAAAAAGCCCCCGTAATGGGGGCGGGGCTTACCGGCTTAAGCCGGTACAGTTGGCAACATAGAGTGCATGGCATAGCGTCGGAGCCGGGGGCTGGGCTTACCGCGATGGGGGCGGGACTTACCGGCATAAGCCCGGTACAGCTGGCAACACATAGCGCCGGAGGCGGGGCTTACCGCGATGGGGGCGGGGCTTACCGGCATAAGCCCGGTACAGCTGGCAACATGCACTGCATGGCATAGCGTCGGAGCCGGGGGCGGGGCTTACCGCGATGGGGGCGGGGCTTACCGGCATAAGCCCGGTACAGCTGGCAACATGCACTGCATGGCATAGCGTCGGAGCCGGCGGCGGGGCTTACCGCGATGGGGGCGGGGCTTACCGGCATAAGCCCGGTACAGCTGGCAGCATGCACTGCATGGCATAGCGTCGGAGCCGGAGGCGGGGCTTACCGCGATGGGGGCGGGGCTTACCGCCATAAGCCCGGTACAGCTGGCAACATGCACTGCATGGCATAGCGTCGGAGCCGGGGGCGGGCTTACCGCGATGGGGGCGGGGCTTACCGGCTTAAGCCCGGTACGGCTGGCAACATGCAATGCATTGCATAGCGTCGGCGCGGGAGGGGGGGCGGGGCTTACCGCGTCATGCCCGATAAAGTTTGCAACTATGGCAACATGCAATGCTATCTGCCACCTCTTCAGCAGACGCAACACTTCATTTCCTTTGGCGCTTGGTCGGCTGTTGCTTCTCATGGCATAGCAACCCCATTGTTTTTACACATGCCCCCATTCAAATGAAAAGGCAGAACGGTGGCTCAGTGGTTAGCACACTAGCCTTGCAGCGCTGTGGTCCTGGGTTCAAATCCCACTAAGGGCAACATCTGCAAAGAGTTTGAATGTTCTCTGTGTTTGTGTAGGTTTCGTCTGGGCAACACATTTTTTTTTTCTTTCGGCGCTGGGGCCGCTGTTACTTCTCATGGCATTGCACTGCCATTTGTATTTTTAAAAAAAGCCCCCGTAATGGGGGCGGGGCTTACCGGCTTAAGCCGGTACAGTTGGCAACATAGAGTGCATGGCATAGCGTCGGAGCCGGGGGCTGGGCTTACCGCGATGGGGGCGGGACTTACCGGCATAAGCCCGGTACAGCTAGCAACACATAGCGCCGGAGGCGGGGCTTACCGCGATGGGGGCGGGGCTTACCGGCATAAGCCCGGTACAGCTGGCAACATGCACTGCATGGCATAGCGTCGGAGCCGGGGGCGGGGCTTACCGCGATGGGGGCGGGGCTTACCGGCATAAGCCCGGTACAGCTGGCAACATGCACTGCATGGCATAGCGTCGGAGCCGGAGGCGGGGCTTACCGCGATGGGGGCGGGGCTTACCGGCATAAGCCCGGTACAGCTGGCAGCATGCACTGCATGGCATAGCGTCGGAGCCGGGGGCGGGCTTACCGCGAGGGGGGCGGGGCTTACCGGCTTAAGCCCGGTACTGCTGGCAACATGCAATGCATTGCATAGCGTCGGCGCGGGGGGTGGGGCGGGGCTTACCGCGTCATGCCCGATAAAGTTTGCAACTATGGCAACATGCAATGCTATCTGCCACCTCTTCAGCAGACGCAACACTTCATTTCCTTTGGCGCTTGGTCGGCTGTTGCTTCTCATGGCATAGCAACCCCATTGTTTTTACACATGCCCCCATTCAAATGGCATTTCTGAAAAGGCAGAACGGTGGCTCAGTGGTTAGCACACTAGCCTTGCAGCGCTGTGGTCCTGGGTTCAAATCCCACTAAGGGCAACATCTGCAAAGAGTTTGAATGTTCTCTGTGTTTGTGTAGGTTTCGTCTGGGCAACACTTTTTTTTTCTTTCAGCGCTAGGGCCGCTGTTACTTCTCATGGCATTGCACTGCCATTTGTATTTTTAAAAAAAGCCCCCGTAATGGGGGCGGGGCTTACCGGCTTAAGCCGGTACAGTTGGCAACATAGAGTGCATGGCATAGCGTCGGAGCCGGGGCTGGGCTTACCGCGATGGGGGCGGGACTTACCGGCATAAGCCCGGTACAGCTGGCAACACATAGCGCCGGAGGCGGGGCTTACCGCGATGGGGGGCGGGGCTTACCGGCATAAGCCCGGTACAGCTGGCAACATGCACTGCATGGCATAGCGTCGGAGCCGGGGGCGGGGCTTACCGCGATGGGGGCGGGACTTACCGGCATAAGCCCGGTACAGCTGGCAACATGCACTGCATGGCATAGCGTCGGAGCCGGGGGCGGGGCTTACCGCGATGGGGGCGGGGCTTACCGGCATAAGCCCGGTACAGCTGGCAACATGCACTGCATGGCATAGCGTCGGAGCCGGGGGCGGGGCTTACCGCGATGGGGGCGGGACTTACCGGCATAAGCCCGGTACAGCTGGCAACATGCACTGCATGGCATAGCGTCGGAGCCGGGGGCGGGGCTTACCGCGAGGGGGGCGGGGCTTACCGCCATAAGCCCGGTACAGCTGGCAACATGCACTGCATGGCATAGCGTCGGAGCCGGGGGCGGGCTTACCGCGATGGGGGCGGGGCTTACCGGCTTAAGCCCGGTACTGCTGGCAACATGCAATGCATTGCATAGCGTCGGCGCGGGGGGGGGCGGGGCTTACCGCGTCATGCCCGATAAAGTTTGCAACTATGGCAACATGCAATGCTATCTGCCACCTCTTCAGCAGACGCAACACTTCATTTCCTTTGGCGCTTGGTCGGCTGTTGCTTCTCATGGCATAGCAACCCCATAGTTTTTACACATGCCCCCATTCAAATGGCATTTCTGAAAAGACAGAACGGTGGCTCAGTGGTTAGCACACTAGCCTTGCAGCGCTGTGGTCCTGGGTTCAAATCCCACTAAGGGCAACATCTGCAAAGAGTTTGAATGTTCTCTGTGTTTGTGTAGGTTTCGTCTGGGCAACACTTTTTTTTTTCTTTCGGCGCTGGGGCCGCTGTTACTTCTCATGGCATTGCACTGCCATTTGTATTTTTAAAAAAGCCCCCGTAATGGGGGCGGGGCTTACCGGCTTAAGCCGGTACAGTTGGCAACATAGAGTGCATGGCATAGCGTCGGAGCCGGGGGCTGGGCTTACCGCGATGGGGGCGGGACTTACCGGCATAAGCCCGGTACAGCTGGCAACACATAGCGCCGGAGGCGGGGCTTACCGCGATGGGGGCGGGGCTTACCGGCATAAGCCCGGTACAGCTGGCAACATGCACTGCATGGCATAGCGTCGGAGCCGGGGGCGGGGCTTACCGCGATGGGGGCGGGGCTTACCGGCATAAGCCCGGTACAGCTGGCAACATGCACTGCATGGCATAGCGTCGGAGCCGGGGGGGCGGGGCTTACCGCGATGGGGGCGGGACTTACCGGCATAAGCCCGGTACAGCTGGCAACATGCACTGCATGGCATAGCGTCGGAGCCGGGGGCGGGGCTTACCGCGATGGGGGCGGGGCTTACCGCCATAAGCCCGGTACAGCTGGCAACATGCACTGCATGGCATAGCGTCGGAGCCGGGGGCGGGCTTACCGCGATGGGGGCGGGGCTTACCGGCTTAAGCCCGGTACTGCTGGCAACATGCAATGCATTGCATCGCGTCGGCGCGGGGGGTGGGGCGGGGCTTACCGCGTCATGCCCGATAAAGTTTGCAACTATGGCAACATGCAATGCTATCTGCCACCTCTTCAGCAGACGCAACACTTCATTTCCTTTGGCGCTTGGTCGGCTGTTGCTTCTCATGGCATAGCAACCCCATTGTTTTTACACATGCCCCCATTCAAATGGCATTTCTGAAAAGGCAGAACGGTGGCTCAGTGGTTAGCACACTAGCCTTGCAGCGCTGTGGTCCTGGGTTCAAATCCCACTAAGGGCAACATCTGCAAAGAGTTTGAATGTTCTCTGTGTTTGTGTAGGTTTCGTCTGGGCAACACTTTTTTTTTCTTTCAGCGCTAGGGCCGCTGTTACTTCTCATGGCATTGCACTGCCATTTGTATTTTTAAAAAGCCCCCGTAATGGGGGCGGGGCTTACCGGCTTAAGCCGGTACAGTTGGCAACATAGAGTGCATGGCATAGCGTCGGAGCCGGGGGCTGGGCTTACCGCGATGGGGGCGGGACTTACCGGCATAAGCCCGGTACAGCTGGCAACACAGAGCGCCGGAGGCGGGGCTTACCGCGATGGGGGCGGGGCTTACCGGCATAAGCCCGGTACGGCTGGCAACATGCACTGCATGGCATAGCGTCGGAGCCGGGGGCGGGGCTTACCGCGATGGGGGCGGGACTTACCGGCATAAGCCCGGTACAGCTGGCAACATGCACTGCATGGCATAGCGTCGGAGCCGGGGGCGGGGCTTACCGCGATGGGGGCGGGGCTTACCGCCATAAGCCCGGTACAGCTGGCAACATGCACTGCATGGCATAGCGTCGGAGCCGGGGGCGGGCTTACCGCGATGGGGGCGGGGCTTACCGGCTTAAGCCCGGTACTGCTGGCAACATGCAATGCATTGCATAGCGTCGGCGCGGGGGGGGGCGGGGCTTACCGCGTCATGCCCGATAAAGTTTGCAACTATGGCAACATGCAATGCTATCTGCCACCTCTTCAGCAGACGCAACACTTCATTTCCTTTGGCGCTTGGTCGGCTGTTGCTTCTCATGGCATAGCAACCCCATTGTTTTTACACATGCCCCCATTCAAATGGCATTTCTGAAAAGACAGAACGGTGGCTCAGTGGTTAGCACACTAGCCTTGCAGCGCTGTGGTCCTGGGTTCAAATCCCACTAAGGGCAACATCTGCAAAGAGTTTGAATGTTCTCTGTGTTTGTGTAGGTTTCGTCTGGGCAACACTTTTTTTTCTTTCGGCGCTGGGGCCGCTGTTACTTCTCATGGCATTGCACTGCCATTTGTATTTTTAAAAAAGCCCCCGTAATGGGGGCGGGGCTTACCGGCTTAAGCCGGTACAGTTGGCAACATAGAGTGCATGGCATAGCGTCGGAGCCGGTGGCTGGGCTTACCGCGATGGGGGCGGGACTTACCGGCATAAGCCCGGTACAGCTGGCAACACATAGCGCCGGAGGCGGGGCTTACCGCGATGGGGGCGGGGCTTACCGGCATAAGCCCGGTACAGCTGGCAACATGCACTGCATGGCATAGCGTCGGAGCCGGGGGCGGGGCTTACCGCGATGGGGGCGGGGCTTACCGGCATAAGCCCGGTACAGCTGGCAACATGCACTGCATGGCATAGCGTCGGAGCCGGCGGCGGGCTTACCGAGATGGGGGCGGGGCTTACCGGCATAAGCCCGGTACAGCTGGCAGCATGCACTGCATGGCATAGCGTCGGAGCCGGAGGCGGGGCTTACCGCGATGGGGGCGGGGCTTACCGGCATAAGCCCGGTACAGCTGGCAACATGCAATGCATGGCATAGCGTCGGAGCCGGGGGCGGGCTTACCGCGATGGGGGCGGGGCTTACCGGCTTAAGCCCGGTACGGCTGGCAACATGCAATGCATTGCATAGCGTCGGCGCGGGAGGGGGGGCGGGGCTTACCGCGTCATGCCCGATAAAGTTTGCAACTATGGCAACATGCAATGCTATCTGCCACCTCTTCAGCAGACGCAACACTTCATTTCCTTTGGCGCTTGGTCGGCTGTTGCTTCTCATGGCATAGCAACCCCATTGTTTTTACACATGCCCCCATTCAAATGAAAAGGCAGAACGGTGGCTCAGTGGTTAGCACACTAGCCTTGCAGCGCTGTGGTCCTGGGTTCAATCCCACTAAGGGCAACATCTGCAAAGAGTTTGAATGTTCTCTGTGTTTGTGTAGGTTTCGTCTGGGCAACACATTTTTTTTTCTTTCGGCGCTGGGGCCGCTGTTACTTCTCATGGCATTGCACTGCCATTTGTATTTTTTAAAAAAGCCCCCGTAATGGGGGCGGGCTTACCGGCTTAAGCCGGTACAGTTGGCAACATAGAGTGCATGGCATAGCGTCGGAGCCGGGGGCTGGGCTTACCGCGATGGGGGCGGGACTTACCGGCATAAGCCCGGTACAGCTGGCAACACATAGCGCCGGAGGCGGGGCTTACCGCGATGGGGGCGGGGCTTACCGGCATAAGCCCGGTACAGCTGGCAACATGCACTGCATGGCATAGCGTCGGAGCCGGGGGCGGGGCTTACCGCGATGGGGGCGGGGCTTACCGGCATAAGCCCGGTACAGCTGGCAACATGCACTGCATGGCATAGCGTCGGAGCCGGAGGCGGGGCTTACCGCGATGGGGGCGGGGCTTACCGGCATAAGCCCGGTACAGCTGGCAGCATGCACTGCATGGCATAGCGTCGGAGCCGGGGGCGGGCTTACCGCGATGGGGGCGGGGCTTACCGGCTTACGCCCGGTACTGCTGGCAACATGCAATGCATTGCATAGCGTCGGCGCGGGGGGTGGGGCGGGGCTTACCGCGTCATGCCCGATAAAGTTTGCAACTATGGCAAACATGCAATGCTATCTGCCACCTCTTCAGCAGACGCAACACTTCATTTCCTTTGGCGCTTGGTCGGCTGTTGCTTCTCATGGCATAGCAACCCCATTGTTTTTACACATGCCCCCATTCAAATGGCATTTCTGAAAAGGCAGAACGGTGGCTCAGTGGTTAGCACACTAGCCTTGCAGCGCTGTGGTCCTGGGTTCAAATCCCACTAAGGGCAACATCTGCAAAGAGTTTGAATGTTCTCTGTGTTTGTGTAGGTTTCGTCTGGGCAACACTTTTTTTTTCTTTCAGCGCTGGGGCCGCTGTTACTTCTCATGGCATTGCACTGCCATTTGTATTTAAAAAAAGCCCCCCCGTAATGGGGGCGGGGCTTACCGGCTTAAGCCGGTACAGTTGGCAACATAGAGTGCATGGCATAGCGTCGGAGCCGGGGGCTGGGCTTACCGCGATGGGGGCGGGACTTACCGGCATAAGCCCGGTACAGCTGGCAACACAAAGCGCCGGAGGCGGGGCTTACCGCGATGGGGGCGGGGCTTACCGGCATAAGCCCGGTACAGCTGGCAAACATGCACTGCATGGCATAGCGTCGGAGCCGGGGGCGGGGCTTACCGCGATGGGGGCGGGACTTACCGGCATAAGCCCGGTACAGCTGGCAACATGCACTGCATGGCATAGCGTCGGAGCCGGGGGCGGGGCTTACCGCGATGGGGGCGGGGCTTACCGGCATAAGCCCGGTACAGCTGGCAACATGCACTGCATGGCATAGCGTCGGAGCCGGGGCGGGGCTTACCGCGATGGGGGCGGGACTTACCGGCATAAGCCCGGTACAGCTGGCAACATGCACTGCATGGCATAGCGTCGGAGCCGGGGGCGGGGCTTACCGCGATGGGGGCGGGGCTTACCGCCATAAGCCCGGTACAGCTGGCAACATGCACTGCATGGCATAGCGTCGGAGCCGGGGGCGGGCTTACCGCGATGGGGGCGGGGCTTACCGGCTTAAGCCCGGTACTGCTGGCAACATGCAATGCATTGCATAGCGTCGGCGCGGGGGGGGGCGGGGCTTACCGCGTCATGCCCGATAAAGTTTGCAACTATGGCAACATGCAATGCTATCTGCCACCTCTTCAGCAGACGCAACACTTCATTTCCTTTGGCGCTTGGTCGGCTGTTGCTTCTCATGGCATAGCAACCCCATAGTTTTTACACATGCCCCCATTCAAATGGCATTTCTGAAAAGACAGAACGGTGGCTCAGTGGTTAGCACACTAGCCTTGCAGCGCTGTGGTCCTGGGTTCAAATCCCACTAAGGGCAACATCTGCAAAGAGTTTGAATGTTCTCTGTGTTTGTGTAGGTTTCGTCTGGGCAACACTTTTTTTTTTCTTTCGGCGCTGGGGCCGCTGTTACTTCTCATGGCATTGCACTGCCATTTGTATTTTTAAAAAAGCCCCCGTAATGGGGGCGGGGCTTACCGGCTTAAGCCGGTACAGTTGGCAACATAGAGTGCATGGCATAGCGTCGGAGCCGGGGGCTGGGCTTACCGCGATGGGGGCGGGGCTTACCGGCATAAGCCCGGTACAGCTGGCAACACATAGCGCCGGAGGCGGGGCTTACCGCGATGGGGGCGGGGCTTACCGGCATAAGCCCGGTACAGCTGGCAACATGCACTGCATGGCATAGCGTCGGAGCCGGGGGCGGGGCTTACCGCGATGGGGGCGGGGCTTACCGGCATAAGCCCGGTACAGCTGGCAACATGCACTGCATGGCATAGCGTCGGAGCCGGGGGCGGGGCTTACCGCGATGGGGGCGGGGCTTACCGGCATAAGCCCGGTACAGCTGGCAACATGCACTGCATGGCATAGCGTCGGAGCCGGGGGCGGGGCTTACCGCGATGGGGGCGGGGCTTACCGCCATAAGCCCGGTACAGCTGGCAACATGCACTGCATGGCATAGCGTCGGAGCCGGGGGCGGGCTTACCGCGATGGGGGCGGGGCTTACCGGCTTAAGCCCGGTACTGCTGGCAACATGCAATGCATTGCATAGCGTCGGCGCGGGGGGTGGGGCGGGGCTTACCGCGTCATGCCCGATAAAGTTTGCAACTATGGCAACATGCAATGCTATCTGCCACCTCTTCAGCAGACGCAACACTTCATTTCCTTTGGCGCTTGGTCGGCTGTTGCTTCTCATGGCATAGCAACCCATTGTTTTTACACATGCCCCCATTCAAATGGCATTTCTGAAAAGGCAGAACGGTGGCTCAGTGGTTAGCACACTAGCCTTGCAGCGCTGTGGTCCTGGGTTCAAATCCCACTAAGGGCAACATCTGCAAAGAGTTTGAATGTTCTCTGTGTTTGTGTAGGTTTCGTCTGGGCAACACTTTTTTTTCTTTCAGCGCTAGGGCCGCTGTTACTTCTCATGGCATTGCACTGCCATTTGTATTTTAAAAAAGCCCCCGTAATGGGGGCGGGGCTTACCGGCTTAAGCCGGTACAGTTGGCAACATAGAGTGCATGGCATAGCGTCGGAGCCGGGGGCTGGGCTTACCGCGATGGGGGCGGGACTTACCGGCATAAGCCCGGTACAGCTGGCAACACATAGCGCCGGAGGCGGGGCTTACCGCGATGGGGGCGGGGCTTACCGGCATAAGCCCGGTACAGCTGGCAACATGCACTGCATTGCATAGCGTCGGAGCCGGGGGGCGGGGCTTACCGCGATGGGGGCGGGACTTACCGGAATAAGCCCGGTACAGCTGGCAACATGCACTGCATGGCATAGCGTCGGAGCCGGGGGCGGGGCTTACCGCGATGGGGGCGGGGCTTACCGCCATAAGCCCGGTACAGCTGGCAACATGCACTGCATGGCATAGCGTCGGAGCCGGGGGCGGGCTTACCGCGATGGGGGCGGGGCTTACCGGCTTAAGCCCGGTACTGCTGGCAACATGCAATGCATTGCATAGCGTCGGCGCGGGGGGGGGGCGGGCCTTACCGCGTCATGCCCGATAAAGTTTGCAACTATGGCAACATGCAATGCTATCTGCCACCTCTTCAGCAGACGCAACACTTCATTTCCTTTGGCGCTTGGTCGGCTGTTGCTTCTCATGGCATAGCAACCCCATAGTTTTTACACATGCCCCATTCAAATGGCATTTCTGAAAAGACAGAACGGTGGCTCAGTGGTTAGCACACTAGCCTTGCAGCGCTGTGGTCCTGGGTTCAAATCCCACTAAGGGCAACATCTGCAAAGAGTTTGAATGTTCTCTGTGTTTGTGTAGGTTTCGTCTGGGCAAACACTTTTTTTTTCTTTCGGCGCTGGGGCCGCTGTTACTTCTCATGGCATTGCACTGCCATTTGTATTTTTAAAAAAGCCCCCGTAATGGGGGCGGGGCTTACCGGCTTAAGCCGGTACAGTTGGCAACATAGAGTGCATGGCATAGCGTCGGAGCCGGGGGCGGGCTTACCGAGATGGGGGCGGGGCTTACCGGCTTAAGCCCGGTACAGCTGGCAACACATAGCGCCGGAGGCGGGGCTTACCGCGATGGGGGCGGGGCTTACCGGCATAAGCCCGGTACAGCTTGGCAACATGCACTGCATGGCATAGCGTCGGAGCCGTGGGCGGGGCTTACCGCGATGGGGGCGGGGCTTACCGGCATAAGCCCGGTACAGCTGGCAACATGCACTGCATGGCATAGCGTCGGAGCCGGCGGCGGGGGCTTACCGCGATGGGGGCGGGGCTTACCGGCATAAGCCCGGTACAGCTGGCAGCATGCACTGCATGGCATAGCGTCGGAGCCGGAGGCGGGGCTTACCGCGATGGGGGCGGGGCTTACCGGCATAAGCCCGGTACAGCTGGCAACATGCACTGCATGGCATAGCGTCGGAGCCGGGGGCGGGCTTACCGCGATGGGGGCGGGGCTTACCGGCTTAAGCCCGGTACGGCTGGCAACATGCAATGCATTGCATAGCGTCGGCGCGGGAGGGGGGGCGGGGCTTACCGCGTCATGCCCGATAAAGTTTGCAACTATGGCAACATGCAATGCTATCTGCCACCTTCTTCAGCAGACGCAACACTTCATTTCCTTTGGCGCTTGGTCGGCTGTTGCTTCTCATGGCATAGCAACCCCCATTGTTTTTACACATGCCCCCCATTCAAATGAAAAGGCAGAACGGTGGCTCAGTGGTTAGCACACTAGCCTTGCAGCGCTGTGGTCCTGGGTTCAAATCCCACTAAGGGCAACATCTGCAAAGAGTTTGAATGTTCTCTGTGTTTGTGTAGGTTTCGTCTGGGCAACACATTTTTTTTTTTCTTTCGGCGCTGGGGCCGCTGTTACTTCTCATGGCATTGCACTGCCATTTGTATTTTTAAAAAAAGCCCCCGTAATGGGGGCGGGGCTTACCGGCTTAAGCCGGTACAGTTGGCAACATAGAGTGCATGGCATAGCGTCGGAGCCGGGGGCTGGGCTTACCGCGATGGGGGCGGGGCTTACCGGCATAAGCCCGGTACAGCTGGCAACACATAGCGCCGGAGGCGGGGCTTACCGCGATGGGGGCGGGGCTTACCGGTATAAGCCCGGTACAGCTGGCAACATGCACTGCATGGCATAGCGTCGGAGCCGGGGGCGGGGCTTACCGCGATGGGGGCGGGGCTTACCGGCATAAGCCCGGTACAGCTGGCAAAATGCACTGCATGGCATAGCGTCGGAGCCGGAGGCGGGGCTTACCGCGATGGGGGCGGGGCTTACCGGCATAAGCCCGGTACAGCTGGCAGCATGCACTGCATGGCATAGCGTCGGAGCCGGGGGGGGGGCTTACCGCGATGGGGGCGGGGCTTACCGGCTTAAGCCCGGTACTGCTGGCAACATGCAATGCATTGCATAGCGTCGGCGCGGGGGGTGGGGCGGGGCTTACCGCGTCATGCCCGATAAAGTTTGCAACTATGGCAACATGCAATGCTATCTGCCACCTCTTCAGCAGACGCAACACTTCATTTCCTTTGGCGCTTGGTCGGCTGTTGCTTCTCATGGCATAGCAACCCCATTGTTTTTACACATGCCCCCATTCAAATGGCATTTCTGAAAAGGCAGAACGGTGGCTCAGTGGTTAGCACACTAGCCTTGCAGCGCTGTGGTCCTGGGTTCAAATCCCACTAAGGGCAACATCTGCAAAGAGTTTGAATGTTCTCTGTGTTTGTGTAGGTTTCGTCTGGGCAACACTTTTTTTTTCTTTCAGCGCTGGGGCCGCTGTTACTTCTCATGGCATTGCACTGCCATTTGTATTTTTAAAAAAGCCCCCCGTAATGGGGGCGGGCTTACCGGCTTAAGCCGGTACAGTTGGCAACATAGAGTGCATGGCATAGCGTCGGAGCCGGGGGCTGGGCTTACCGCGATGGGGGCGGGACTTACCGGCATAAGCCCGGTACAGCTGGCAACACATAGCGCCGGGGGCGGGCTTACCGCGATGGGGGCGGGGCTTACCGGCTTAAGCCCGGTACTGCTGGCAACATGCACTGCATGGCATAGCGTCGGAGCCGGGGGGGGGCTTACCGCGATGGGGGGGGGCGGGGACTTACCGCATAAGCCCGGTACAGCTGGCAACACATAGCGCCGGAGGCGGGGCTTACCGCGATGGGGGCGGGGCTTACCGGCATAAGCCCGGTACAGCTGGCAACATGCACTGCATGGCATAGCGTCGGAGCCGGGGGCGGGCTTACCGCGATGGGGCGGGGCTTACCGGCTTAAGCCCGGTACTGCTGGCAACATGTAATGCATTGCATAGCGTCGGCGCGGGGGGGCGGGGCTTACCGCGTCATGCCCGATAAAGTTTGCAACTATGGCAACATGCAATGCTATCTGCCACCTCTTCAGCAGACGCAACACTTCATTCCTTTGGCGCTTGGTCGGCTGTTGCTTCTCATGGCATAGCAACCCATTGTTTTTACACATGCCCCCATTCAAATGGCATTTCTGAAAAGGCAGAACGGTGGCTCAGTGGTTAGCACACTAGCCTTGCAGCGCTGTGGTCCTGGGTTCAAATCCCACTAAGGGCAACATCTGCAAAGAGTTTGAATGTTCTCTGTGTTTGTGTAGGTTTCGTCTGGGCAACACTTTTTTTTTCTTTCAGCGCTAGGGCCGCTGTTACTTCTCATGGCATTGCACTGCCATTTGTATTTTTTAAAAAAGCCCCGTAATGGGGGCGGGCTTACCGGCTTAAGCCGGTACAGTTGGCAACATAGAGTGCATGGCATAGCGTCGGAGCCGGGGGCTGGGCTTACCGCGATGGGGGCGGACTTACCGGCATAAGCCCGGTACAGCTGGCAACACATAGCGCCGGAGGCGGGGCTTACCGCGATGGGGGCGGGGCTTACCGGCATAAGGCCCGGTACAGCTGGCAACATGCACTGCATGGCATAGCGTCGGAGCCGGGGGCGGGGCTTACCGCGATGGGGGCGGGACTTACCGGCATAAGCCCGGTACAGCTGGCAACATGCACTGCATGGCATAGCGTCGGAGCCGGGGGCGGGGCTTACCGCGATGGGGGCGGGGCTTACCGGCATAAGCCCGGTACGGCTGGCAACATGCACTGCATGGCAATAGCGTCGGAGCCGGGGGCGGGCTTACCGCGCGGGGGGGGGGGCGTACCGGCTTAAGCCCGGTACTGCTGGCAACATGCAATGCATTGCATAGCGTCGGCGCGGGGGGGGGGCGGGGCTTACCGCGTCATGCCCGATAAAGTTTTGCAACTATGGCAACATGCAATGCTATCTGCCACCTCTTCAGCAGACGCAACACTTCATTTCCTTTGGCGCTTGGTCGGCTGTTGCTTCTCATGGCATAGCAACCCATAGTTTTTACACATGCCCCCATTCAAATGGCATTTCTGAAAAGACAGAACAGGTGGCTCAGTGGTTAGCACACTAGCCTTGCAGCGCTGTGGTCCTGGGTTCAAATCCCACTAAGGGCAACATCTGCAAAGAGTTTGAATGTTCTCTGTGTTTGTGTAGGTTTCGTCTGGGCAACACATTTTTTTTTTCTTTCGGCGCTGGGCCGCTGTTACTTCTCATGGCATTGCACTGCCATTTGTATTTTTAAAAAAGCCCCCCGTAATGGGGGCGGGGCTTACCGGCTTAAGCCGGTACAGTTGGCAACATAGAGTGCATGGCATAGCGTCGGAGCCGGGGGCTGGGCTTACCGCGATGGGGGCGGGACTTACCGGCATAAGCCCGGTACAGCTGGCAACACATAGCGCCGGAGGCGGGGCTTACCGCGATGGGGGCGGGGCTTACCGGCATAAGCCCGGTACAGCTGGCAACATGCACTGCATGGCATAGCGTCGGAGCCGGGGGCGGGGCTTACCGCGATGGGGCGGGGCTTACCGGCATAAGCCCGGTACAGCTGGCAACATGCACTGCATGGCATAGCGTCGGAGCCGGCGGCGGGGCTTACCGCGATGGGGGCGGGGCTTACCGGCATAAGCCCGGTACAGCTGGCAGCATGCACTGCATGGCATAGCGTCGGAGCCGGAGGCGGGGCTTACCGCGATGGGGGCGGGGCTTACCGGCATAAGCCCGGTACAGCTGGCAACATGCACTGCATGGCATACCGTCGGCGCCGGGGGCGGGCTTACCGCGATGGGGGCGGGGCTTACCGGCTTAAGCCCGGTACGGCTGGCAACATGCAATGCATTGCATAGCGTCGGCGCGGGAGGGGGGGCGGGGCTTACCGCGTCATGCCCGATAAAGTTGCAACTATGGCAACATGCCATGCTATCTGCCACCTCTTCAGCAGACGCAACACTTCATTTCCTTTGGCGCTTGGTCGGCTGTTGCTTCTCATGCATAGCAACCCCATTGTTTTTACACATGCCCCCATTCAATGGAAAAGGCAGAACGGTGGCTCAGTGGTTAGCACACTAGCCTTGCAGCGCTGTGGTCCTGGGTTCAATCCCACTAAGGGCAACATCTGCAAAGAGTTTGAATGTTCTCTGTGTTGTGTAGGTTTCGTCCTGGGCAACACATTTTTTTTTTTCTTTCGGCGCTGGGGCCGCTGTTACTTCTCATGGCATTGCACTGCCATTTGTATTTTTTAAAAAAAGCCCCCGTAATGGGGGCGGGGCTTACCGGCTTAAGCCGGTACAGTTGGCAACATAGAGTGCATGGCATAGCGTCGGAGCCGGGGGCTGGGCTTACCGCGATGGGGGCGGGACTTACCGGCATAAGCCCGGTACAGCTGGCAACACATAGCGCCGGAGGCGGGGCTTACCGCGATGGGGGCGGGGCTTACCGATATAAGCCCGGTACAGCTGGCAACATGCAACTGCATGGCATAGCGTCGGAGCCGGGGGCGGGGCTTACCGCGATGGGGGCGGGGCTTACCGGCATAAGCCCGGTACAGCTTGGCAACATGCACTGCATGGCATAGCGTCGGAGCCGGAGGCGGGGCTTACCGCGATGGGGGCGGGGCTTACCGGCATAAGCCCGGTACAGCTGGCAGCATGCACTGCATGGCATAGCGTCGGAGCCGGGGGCGGGCTTACCGCGATGGGGGCGGGTCTTACCGGCTTAAGCCCGGTACTGCTGGCAACATGCAATGCATTGCATAGCGTCGTCGCGGGGGTGGGGCGGGGCTTAACCGCGTCATGCCGATAAGTTTGCAACTATGGCAACATGCAATGCTATCTGCCACCTCTTCAGCAGACGCAACACTTCATTTCCTTTGGCGCTTGGTCGGCTGTTGCTTCTCATGGCATAGCAACCCCATTGTTTTTACACATGCCCCCATTCAAATGGCAATTTCTGAAAAGGCAGAACGGTGGCTCAGTGGTTAGCACACTAGCCTTGCAGCGCTGTGGTCCTGGGTTCAAATCCCACTAAGGGCAACATCTGCAAAGAGTTTGAATGTTCTCTGTTTTTGTGTAGGTTTCGTCTGGGCAACACTTTTTTTTCTTTCAGCGCTAGGGGCCGCTGTTACTTCTCATGGCAGTTGCACTGCCATTTGTATTTTAAAAAAAAGGCCCCCCGTAATGGGGCGGGGCTTAACCGGCTTAAGCCGGGTACAGTTGGCAACATAGAGTGCCATGGCATAGCGTCGGAGCCGGGGGGCTGGGCTTACCGCGATGGGGGCGGGACTTACCGGCATAAGCCCGGTACAGCTGGCAACACATAGCGCCGGAGGCGGGGCTTACCGCGATGGGGGCGGGGCTTAACCGGCATAATCCGGTACAGCTGGCAACATGCACTGCATGGCATAGCGTCGGAGCCGGGGGCGGGGCTTACCGCGATGGGGGCGGGGCTTACCGGCATAGCCCGGTACAGCTGGCAACATGCACTGCATGGCATAGCGTCGGAGCCGGGGCGGGGCTTACCGCGATGGGGGCGGGGCTTACCGCCATAAGCCCGGTATCAGCTGGCAACATGCACTGCATGGCATAGCGTCCGGAGCCGGGGGGGGGCTTACCGCGATGGGGGCGGGGCTTACCGGGCTTAAGCCCGGTACTGCTGGCAACATGCAATGCATTGCATAGCGTCGGCGCGGGGGGGGGCGGGGCTTACCGCGTCATGCCCGATAAAGTTTTGCAACTATGGCAACAGCAATGCTATCTGCCACCTCTTCAGCAGACGCAACACTTCATTTCCTTTGGCGCTTGGTCGGCTGTTGCTTCTCATGGCATAGCAACCCATAGTTTTTACACATGCCCCCATTCAAATGGCATTTCTGAAAGACAGAACGGGGGCTCAGTGGTTAGCACACTAGCCTTGCAGCGCTGTGGTCCTGGGTTCAAATCCACTAAGGGCAACATCTGCAAAGAGTTTGAATGTTCTCTGTGTTTGTGTAGGTTTCGTCTGGCAGACACTTTTTTTTTCTTTCGGCGCTGGGGCCGCTGTTACTTCTCATGGCATTGCACTGCCATTTTTATTTTAAAAAAAGCCCCCGTAATGGGGGCGGGGCTTACCGGCTTAAGCCGGTAAAGTTGGCAACATAGAGTGCATGGCATATCGTCGGAGCCGGGGCTGGGCTTTACCGCGATGGGGCGGGGACTTACCCGGCATAAGCCCGGTACAGCTTGGCAACAACATAGCGCCGAAGGCGGGGCTTACCGACGATGGGGCGGGGCTTACCGGCATAAGCCCGGTACAGCTGGCAACATGCACTGCATGGCATAGCGTCGGAGCCGGGGGCGGGGCTTACCGCGATGGGGGCGGGGCTTACCGGCATAAGCCCGGTCCAGCTGGCAACATGCACTGCATGGCATAGCGTCGGAGCCGGCGGCGGGGCTTACCGGCGGTGGGGGCGGGGCTTACCGGCATAAGCCCGGTACAGCTGGCAGCATGCACTGCATGGCATAGCGTCGAGCCGGAGGCGGGGCTTACCGCGATGGGGGCGGGGCTTACCGCATAAGCCCGGTACAGCTGGCAACATGCACTGCATGGCATAGCGTCGGAGCCGGGGGCGGGCTTACGCGCGATGGGGGCGGGCTTACCGGCTTAAGCCGGTAAGCTGGCAACATGCAATGCATTGCATAGCGTCGGCGCGGGAGGGGGGGCGGGGCTTACCGCGTCATGCCCGATAAAGTTTGCAACTATGGCAACATGCAATGCTATCTGCCACCTCTTCTGCAGACGCAACACTTCATTTCCTTTGGCGCTTGGTCGCTGTTTGCTTCTCATGGCATAGCAACCCCATTGTTTTTACACATGCCTCCCATTCAAAATGAAAAGGCAGAACGGTGGCTCAGTGGTTAGCACACTAGCCTTGCAGCGCTGTGGTCCTGGTTCAAATCCCACTAAGGGCAACATCTGCAAAGAGTTTGAATGTTCTCTGTGTTTGTGTAGGTTTCGTCTGGGCAAACACATTTTTTTTTTCTTTCGGCGCTGGGGCCGCTGTTACTTCTCATGGCATTGCACTGCCATTTGTATTTTTAAAAAAAGCCCCCGTAATGGGGGCGGGGCTTACCGGCTTAAGCCGGTACAGTTGGCAACATAGAGTGCATGGCATAGCGTACGAGCCGGGGGCGGGGCTTACCGCGATGGGGGCGGGACTTACCGGCATAAGCCCGTACAGCTAGCAACACATAGCGCCGGAGGCGGGGCTTACCGCGATGGGGCGGGGCTTACCGGTAATAAGCCCGGTACAGCTGGCAACATGCACTGCATGGCATAGCGTCGGAGCCGGGGGCGGGGCTTACCGCGATGGGGGCGGGGCTTACCGGCATAAGCCCGGTACAGCTGGCAACATGCACTGCATGGCATAGCGTCGGAGCCGGAGGCGGGGCTTACCGCGATGGGGGCGGGGCTTACCGGCATAAGCCCGGTACAGCTGGCAACATGCACTGCATGGCATAGCGTCGGAGCCGGGGGCGGGCTTACCGCGATGGGGGCGGGGCTTACCGGCTTAAGCCCGGTACTGCTGGCACATGCAAGGCATTGCATAGCGTCGGCGCGGGGGGGGGGGGCGGGGCTTACCGCGTCATGCCCGATAAAGTTTGCAACTATGGCAACATGCAATGCTATCTGCCACCTCTTCAGCAGACGCAACACTTCATTTCCTTTGGCGCTTGGTCGGCTGTTGCTTCTCATGGCATAGCAACCCCATTGTTTTTACACATGCCCCCATTCAAATGGCATTTCTGAAAAGGCAGAACGGTGGCTCAGTGGTTAGCACACTAGCCTTGCAGCGCTGTGGTCCTGGGTTCAAATCCCCGAAGGGCAACATCTGCAAAGAGTTTGAATGTTCTCTGTGTTTGTGTAGGTTTCGTCTGGGCAACACTTTTTTTTCTTTCAGCGCTGGGGCCGCTGTTACTTCTCATGGCATTGCACTGCATTTGTATTTTAAAAAAGCCCCCGTAATGGGGGCGGGGCTTACCGGCTTAAGCCGGTACAGTTGGCAACATAGAGTGCATGGCATAGCGTCGGAGCCGGGGCTGGGCTTACCGCGATGGGGGCGGGACTTACCGGCATAAGCCCGGTACAGCTGGCAACACATAGCGCCGGAGGCGGGGCTTACCGCGATGGGGGCGGGGCTTACCGGCATAAGCCCGTACAGCTGGCAACATGCACTGCATGGCATAGCGTCGGGAGCCGGGGGGCGGGGCTTACCGCGATGGGGGCGGGACTTACCGGCATAAGCCCGGTACAGCTGGCAACATGCACTGCATGGCATAGCGTCGGAGCCGCGGCGGGGCTTACCGCGATGGGGGGCGGGGCTTACCGGCATAAGCCCGGTACAGCTGGCAACATGCACTGCATGGCATAGCGTCGGAGCCGGGGGCGGGCTTACCGCGATGGGGGCGGGGCTTACCGGCTTAAGCCCGGTACTGCTGGCAACATGCAATGCATTGCATAGCGTCGGCGCGGGGGGGGGCGGGGCTTACCGCGTCATGCCCGATAAAGTTTGCAACTATGGCAACATGCAATGCTATCTGCCACCTCTTCAGCAGACGCAACACTTCATTTCCTTTGGCGCTTGGTCGGCTGTTGCTTCTCATGGCATAGCAACCCCATTGTTTTTACACATGCCCCATTCAAATGGCATTTCTGAAAAGGCAGAACGGTGGCTCAGTGGTTAGCACACTAGCCTTGCAGCGCTGTGGTCCTGGGTTCAATCCCACTAAGGGCAACAATCTGCAAAGAGTTTGAATGTTCTCTGTGTTTGTGTAGGTTTCGTCTGGGCAACACTTTTTTTTTCTTTCAGGCGCTGGGGCCGCTGTTACTTCTCATGGCATTGCACTGCCATTTGTATTTTTAAAAAGCCCCCGTAATGGGGGCGGGGCTTACGGCTTAAGCCGTACAGTTGGCACAATAGAGTGCATGGCATAGCGGTCGGAGCCGGGGCTGGGCTTACCGCGATGGGGGCGGACTGTCCCGGCATAAGCCGGTACAGCTGGCAACACATAGCGCCGGAGGCGGGGCTTACCGCGATGGGGGCGGGGCTTACCGGCATAAGCCCGGTACAGCTGGCAACATGCACTGCATGGCATAGCGTCGGAGCCGGGGGCGGGGCTTACCGCGATGGGGGCGGGACTTACCGGCATAAGCCCGGTACAGCTGGCAACATGCACTGCATGGCATAGCGTCGGAGCCGGGGGCGGGGCTTACCGCGATGGGGGCGGGCCTAACCGCCATAAGCCCGGTACAGCTGGCACATGCACTGCATGGCATAGCGTCGGAGCGGGGGCGGGCTTACCGCGATGGGGGCGGGCTTACCGGCTTAAGCCCGGTACCTGCTGGCAACATGCAATGCATTGCATAGCGTCGGCGCGGGGGGGGGCGGGGCTATACCGCGTCATGCCGATAAAGTTTGCAACTATGGCAACATGCAATGCTATCTGCCACCTCTTCAGCAGACGCAACACTTCATTTCCTTGGCGCTTGGTCGGCTGTTTGCTTCTCATGGCATAGCAACCCATAGTTTTTACACATGCCCCCATTCAAATGGCATTCTGAAAAGACAGAACGGTGGCTCAGTGGTTAGCACACTAGCCTTGCAGCGCTGTGGTCCTGGGTTCAAATCCCACTAAGGGCAACATCTGCAAGAGTTTGAATGTTCTCTGTGTTTGTGTAGGTTTCGTCTGGGCAACACGTTTTTTTTCTTTCGGCGCTGGGGCCGCTGTTACTTCTCATGGCATTGCACTGCCATTTGTATTTTTAAAAAAGCCCCCGTAATGGGGGCGGGGCTTACCGGCTTAAGCCGGTACAGTTGGCAACATAGAGTGCATGGCATAGCGTCGGAGCCGGGGGCTGGGCTTACCGCGATGGGGGCGGGACTTACCGGCATAAGCCCGGTACAGCTGGCACACATAGCGCCGGAGGCGGGGCTTACCGCGATGGGGCGGGGGCTTACGGCATAAGCCCGGTACAGCTGGCAACATGCACTGCATGGCATAGCGTCGGAGCCGGGGGCGGGGCTTACCGCGATGGGGGGGGGGCTTACCGGCATAAGCCCGGTACAGCTGGCAACATGCACTGCATGGCATAGCGTCGGAGCCGGCGGGCGGGGCTTACCGCGATGGGGGCGGGCTTACCGGCATAAGCCCGGTACAGCTGGCAGCATGCACTGCATGGCATAGCGTCGGAGCCGGAGGCGGGGCTTACCGCGATGGGGGCGGGGCTTACCGGCATAAGCCCGGTACAGCTGGCAACATGCACTGCATGGCATAGCGTCGGAGCCGGGGGCGGGCTTACCGCGATGGGGGCGGGGCTTACCGGCTTAAGCCCGGTACGGCTGGCAACATGCCATGCAGTGCATAGCGTCGCGCGGGAGGGGGGGCGGGGCTTACCGCGTCATGCCCGATAAAGTTGGAAACTATGGCAACATGCAATGCTATCTGCCACCTCTTCAGCAGACGCAACACTTCATTTCCTTTGGCGCTTGGTCCGGCTGTTGCTTCTCATGGCATAGCAACCCCATTGTTTTTACACATGCCCCATTCAAATGAAAAAGGCAGAACGGTGGCTCAGTGGTTAGCACACTAGCCTTGCAGCGCTGTGGTCCTGGGTTCAAATCCCACTAAGGGCAACATCTGCAAAGAGTTTGAATGTTCTCTGTGTTTGTGTAGGTTTCGTCTGGGCAACACATTTTTTTTTTCTTTCGGCGCTGGGGCCGCTGTTACTTCTCATGGCATTGCACTGCCATTTGTATTTTAAAAAAAGCCCCGTAATGGGGGCGGGGCTTACCGGCTTAAGCCGTACAGTTGGCAACATAGAGTGCATGGCATAGCGTCGGAGCCGGGGGCTGGGCTTACCGCGATGGGGGCGGCGGGACTTACCGCATAAGCCCGGTACAGCTAGCAACACATAGCGCCGGAGGCGGGGGCTTACCGCGATGGGGCGGGGCTTACCGGCATATAGCCCGGTACAGCTGCAACATGCACTGCATGGCATAGCGTCGGAGCCGGGGGCGGGGCTTACCGCGATGGGGGCGGGGACTTACCGGCATAAGCCCGGTACAGCTGGCAACATGCACTGCATGGCATAGCGTCGGAGCCGGAGGCGGGGCTTACCGCGATGGGGGCGGGGCTTACCGGCATAAGCCCGGTACAGCTGGCAAGCATGCACTGCATGGCATAGCGTCGGAGCCGGGGGCGGGCTTACCGCGATGGGGGCGGGGCTTACCGGCTTAAGCCCGGTACTGCTGGCAACATGCAATGGCATTGCATAGCGTCGGCGCGGGGGGGGGGCGGGGGCTTACCGCGTCCTGCCCGATAAAGTTTGCAACTATGGCAACATGCAATGCTATCTGCCACCCTCTTCAGCAGACGCAAACACTTCATTTCCTTTGGCGCTTGGTCGGCTGTTGCTTCTCATGGCATAGCAACCCCATTGTTTTTACACATGCCCCCATTCAAATGGCATTTCTGAAAAGGCAGAAAAGGTGGCTCAGTGGTTAGCACACTAGCCTTGCAGCGCTGTGGTCCTGGGTTCAAATCCCACTAGGGCAACATCTGCAAAGAGTTTGAATGTTCTCTGTGTTTGTGTAGGTTTCGTCTGGGCAACACTTTTTTTTTCTTTCGGCGCTGGGGCCGCTGTTACTTCTCATGGCATTGCACTGCCATTTGTATTTTTAAAAAAGCCCCCGTATGGGGGCGGGGCTTACCGGCTTAAGCCGGTACAGTTGGCAACATAGAGTGCATGGCATAGCGTCGGAGCCGGGGGCTGGGCTTACCGCGATGGGGGCGGGACTTACCGGCATAAGCCCGGTACAGCTGGCAACACATAGCGCCGGAGGCGGGGCTTACCGCGATGGGGGCGGGGCTTACCGGCATAAGCCCGGTACAGCTGGCAACATGCACTGCATGGCATAGCGTCGGAGCCGGGGGCGGGGCTTACCGCGATGGGGGCGGGACTTACCGGCATAAGCCCGGTACAGCTGGCAACATGCACTGCATGGCATAGCGTCGGAGCCGGGGGCGGGGCTTACCGCGATGGGGGCGGGGCTTACCGGCCATAACCCCGGTACAGCTGGCAACATGCACTGCATGGCATAGCGTCGGAGCCGGGGGCGGGCTTACCGCGATGGGGGCGGGGCTTACGGCTTAAGCCCGGTACTGCTGGCAACATGCAATGCATTGCATAGCGTCGGCGCGGGGGGGGGCGGGGCTTACCGCGTCATGCCCGATAAAGTTTGCAACTATGGCAACATGCAATGCTATCTGCCACCTCTTCAGCAGACGCAACACTTCATTTCCTTTGGCGCTTGGTCGGCTGTTGCTTCTCATGGCATAGCAACCCCATAGTTTTTTACACATGCCCCCATTCAAATGGCATTTCTGAAAAGACAGAACGGTGGCTCAGTGGTTAGCACACTAGCCTTGCAGCGCTGTGGTCCTGGGTTTCAAATCCCACTAAGGGCAACATCTGCAAAGAGTTTGATTGTTCTCTGTGTTTTGTGTAGGTTTCGTCTGGCAACACTTTTTTTTTTCTTTCGCGCTGGGGCCGCTGTTACTTCTCATGGCATTGGCACTGCCATTTGTATTTTTAAAAAAGCCCCGAATGGGGGCGGGGCTTACCGGCTTAAGCCGGTACAGTTGGCAACATAGAGTGCATGGCATAGCGTCGGAGCCGGGGGCTGGGCTTACCGCGATGGGGGCGGGACTTACCGGCAATAAGCCCGTACAGCTGCAACACATAGCGCGGAGGCGGGGCATTACCCGCGAGTGGGGGGCGGGGCTTACCGGCATAAGCCCGGTACAGCTGGCAACATGCACTGCATGGCATAGCGTCGGAGCCGGGGGCGGGGCTTACCGCGATTGGGGGCGGGGCTTACCGGCATAAGCCCGGTACAGCTGGCAACATGCACTGCATGGCATAGCGTCGGAGCCGGGGGCGGGGCTTACCGCGATGGGGCGGGGCTTACCGGCATAAGCCCGGTACAGCTGGCAACATGCACTGCATGGCATAGCGTCGGAGCGGAGGCGGGCTTACCGCGATGGGGGCGGGGCTTACCGCCATAAGCCCGGTACAGCTGGCAACATGCACTGCATGGCATAGCGTCGGAGCCGGGGCGGGCTTACCGCGATGGGGGCGGGGCTTACCGGCTTAAGCCCGGTACTGCTGGCAACATGCAATGCATTGCATAGCGTCGGCGCGGGGGGGGGCGGCTTACGCGTTACCGCGTCATCTGCCACCTCTTCAGCAGCCGCAACACTTCATTTCCTTTGGCGCTTGGTCGGCTGTTGCTTCTCATGGCATAGCAACCCATTGTATTTACCATGCCCCCATTCAAAAGAAAGGTAGAACGGTGGCTCAGTGGTTAGCCACTAGCCTTGCAGCGCTGTGGTCCTGGTTCAAATCCCACTAAGGGCAACATCTGCAAAGAGTTTGAATGTTCTCTGTGTTTGTGTAGGTTTCGTCTGGGCAACACATTTTTTTTTCTTTCGGCGCTGGGCGCCGCGTTACTTCTCATGGCATTGCACTGCCATTTGTATTTTTAAAAAAGCCCCCGTAATGGGGGCGGGGCTTACCGGCTTAAGCGGTACAGTTGGCAACATAGAGTGCATGGCATAGCGTCGGAGCCGGGGGCTGGCTTACCGCGATGGGGCGGGGCTTACCGGCATAAGCCCGTTACAGCTGCAACACATAGCGCCGGAGGCGGGGCTTACCGCGATGGGGGCGGGGCTTACCGGCATAAGCCCGGTACAGCTGGCAACATGCACTGCTGGCATAGCGTCGGAGCCGGGGCGGGGCTTACCGCGATGGGGGCGGGGCTTACCGGCATAAGCCCGGTACAGCTGGCAACATGCACTGCATGGCATAGCGTCGGAGCCGGGGCGGGCTTCCGCGATGGGGGCGGGGCTTACCGGCATAAGCCCGGTACAGCTGGCAACATGCACTGCATGGCATAGCGTCGGAGCCGGAGGCGGGGCTTACCGCGATGGGGCGGGGCTTACCGGCATAAGCCCGGTACAGCTGGCAACATGCACTGCATGGCAAGAGCCGCGGAGCCGGGGGCGGGGCTTACCGGCTTAAGCCCGTACGGCTGGCAACATGCAATGCATTGCAAGCGTCCGGCGCGGGGGGGGCGGGGCTTACGCGTCATCTAAAGTTTGCCTACAACATGCATCTATCTGCCACCTCTTCAGCAGACGCAACACTTCATTTCCCTTTGGCGCTTGGTCGGCTGTTGCTTCTCATGGCATAGCAACCCCATTGTTTTTACACATGCCCCCATTCAAATCATTTCTGTAAAGGCAGAACGGTGGCTCAGTGGTTAGCACACTAGCCTTGCAGCGCTGTGGTCCTGGGTTCAAATCCACTAAGGCAACATCTGCAAAGAGTTTGAATGGTTCTCTGTGTTTGTGTAGTTTTCGTCTGGGCAACACTTTTTTTTTTCTTTCGGCGCTGGGGCCCGCTGTTACTTCTCATGGCATTGCACTGCCATTTGTATTTTTAAAAAGCCCCCGTAATGGGGGCGGGGCTTACCGGCTTAAGCCGGTACAGTTGGCAACATAGAGTGCATGGCATAGCGTCGGAGCCGGGGGCTGGGCTTACCGCGATGGGGCGGGACTTACCGGCATAAGCCCGTACATCTAGCAACACATAGCCGCCGGAGGCGGGGCTTACCGCGATGGGGGCGGGGGCTTAACCGGCATAAGCCCGGTACAGCTGGCAACATGCCTGCATGGCATAGCGTCGGAGCCGGGGCGGGGCTTACCGCGATGGGGGCGGGGCTTACCGGCATAAGCCCGGTACAGCTGGCAACATGCACTGCATGGCATAGCGTCGGAGCCGGAGGCGGGGCTTACCGCGATGGGGGCGGGGCTTACCGGCATAACCCGGTACAGCTGGCAAACATGCACTGCATGGCATAGCGTCGGAGCCGGGGGCGGGCTTACCGAGATGGGGGCGGGGGCTTACCGGCTTAAGCCCGGTACTGCTGGAAACATGCAATGCATGGCATAGCGTCGGCGCGGGGGGCGGGGCTTCCGCGTCACCCATCCGCAACACCTATCTGCCACCTCTTCAGCAGACGCAACACTTCATTTCCTTTGGCGCTTGTCGGCTGTTGCTTCTCATGGCATAGCGAACCCATTGTATTTTACACATGCCCCCATTCAAATGGCATTTCGGTAAAAGGTAGAACGGTGGCTCAGTGGTTAGCACACTAGCCTTGCAGCGCTGTGGTCCTGGTTTCAATCTCCACTAAGGGCAACATCTGCAAAGAGTTTTGATGTTCTCTGTGTTTTGTGTAGGTTTCCTCTTGGCAACCACTTTTTTTTTTCTTCGGCGCTGGGCGCTGTTACTTCTCATGGCATTGCACTGCCATTTTGTATTTTTAAAAATGCCCCCGTAATGGGGGCGGGGCTTATTTT